>NC_061102.1:57797708-57805208 GCF_015104395.2 Macrobrachium nipponense | reverse complement strand
CTTAATAAATATGCATTATTACCGTTTACGGATTAGTCAAATCCTCAACATTTACTTATATTTTGAGGAACAGTCAGGAAATCTTTTCTTTTGTCTTATAGTTGCTCTTTTGCTTTTATCAATTTCATGATGAAACCTATTTGAGTTTGCATTCTGTCAAGTTGAACTATAAGGTAAAATTTTGTTACAGATTTCTACTGATTTGTACAAGGCATTATGGATAAGTTCATTACTATTCAGAAACGTAGTGCAACAGAGAAGAGTGAATCTGAAGAGGCTTCAACAAAAAAGTCAAAAGGTCACAGTGCATAGTGCACTGCCATCTCAGATACAGAAAAATAAGGAAGGCATTGCACCAGCTGATTTCTCTATCTCTGCTAGTTCTAAACCTGTTCAACCACGTTTAAAGGAGTATCTTAAGCATAGTGAAGGAAATACCACTGCTCGGTCATTTGTTGGTGTTTGGTTTGATAAATATGATTGGGCTGAGTACTCTCAAAAACGTGATGCAATGTTCTGTTTTGCTTGTAGGCACTTAATTTGCATCACCTTCTTATGGCAATGCAGACGATGCATTTGTAAAGAGTGGCTTTAGACGATGGAACAAGACACAAGGAAAAGATGGGGCGATTGCAAAGCACCTGAGCTCATATATCCGCAATAAAACTGATAAAACATCCATTAAACAGAGTATGACTGAGGGGTATCAGAAGAAAGTCCGGGAAAATCGTCATTACATAAAAAAAACTCTTGGTTAGATTATACTCCTGACACTAATACAAAATATAGCACAAAGAGGTCACAGAGAAGGTGACGATGAAAAAAATACAGGAAATATCCGTAAACTTCTTAGATTCATTGCCAAACATGATCCTGTTACAGCTGAACGTGTCAAAAGTGGTCCAAAAATGAGAAGTACACCAGTTCTGCAATACAAAATGAGATGATTGATACATTTGCATCAATTGTGAGGGAAGAAATAGCTGAAAACATGAAATCCTGCCATTACTTTTCTGTTCAAGCCGATGAAACCAAGGATGTGAGCAAAACTGAGGAATTAGCACTTGTAGTACGATTTTATGATGAAATCTCACACTGTACTCAGGAATGTTTTATTTCATTCACTCCCATGTCTTCATTGGATGCTGCATATACCACAGACATAATATGGAATACTATAGAAAAATAATGCTGAGATTATAAATCTTCTCTTGTTGGCTTGGGATTAGATGGAGCATTAGTCATGAGTGGAGGAATTAGTGGCGTTCAGAAACACATAAAAGAGAAAGCACTTTTTGCTTATTATGTTCATTGTTATGGTCATAAGCTCAATTTGGTTTTGACAATTGTTGCAAAGAATGTACCACAAGCATCTGAATTTTTCAGTATTCTTGAAGAAGTCTATATCTTTGCTAGTAATGCAGTGGTTCATGAGAAGTTCCTTTCTATACAGCGTGAAATGCTTCCTGAAGAACAAGTTCGAGAACTTCAAGATCTCGGTGATACTCGTTGGTGGTGTCGGGCTACCTCCTGTGAAAATGCTTTATTACGTCTGGAATGTATTATAAGACTTTTGAAGGAGACTTCTGCAGATGATACTGGAGCTCGAACTGTATCTGCTAGAGGTTTACTTGATCAGATGGATGCAGAATTTGTTTGTGTATTGCAGTTTTTCTCTGAAATTCTGGAAAAAATAAATTATCTCAGCAGCTGCACGACAAACAGGCAGACCTTGGAAAAGGAGCTAAACTTATTTCTTGTCTTCATGAAGATTTAGCTGATGTAAGAAACTCCAACTTAATTGAGAATTACTCTAATAGGGTTGACGAACTCTGTAAAAAAAATGTGACATTTCACCAACAGTGACAAAAAAACGTTCAAGAAAACCTCGATTTTATCATGCTGGAAACAACTGGCCAGAGAGTTGTGGAGCAAAGTCATGCACAACACGTCACAATCTTGTATGAAGTTCTAGACTGTTTAAATAGTGAATTAGATCGTCGTTTCCCCAAAGATTCATGTGTGATCTTCTGTGGCATTTCAGCTCTCTGTCCTGCAGGACAAACGTTCTTACATGAGGATTACTTGTAGTCATTTGCTTTATCATATTCAGTTAATCAAAGTTATTTAAAACACGAGCTACCTTTAGTTAAGAAATTGCTCCAGAAAGAACCTCAGCCACCTACATCATTGGTGGAGCTTTTGTCATTTATTCATCCATATAAATCTGCCTCTGATTGCTTATACAGGTTACTAATGATAGCTGTAACACTTCCTGTTACTAGTGCTTCTTGTGAAAGTTTTTCCAAAATGAAAATAGTAAAAACATTTCTTGGAAATTCAATGACTAGTGAGAGACTAAATAACACTGCATTATTACCAATTGAAAGTAAACGGGCTGAGAGTATTGACTTAAATAGTTTTGTAGATGAGTTTGACAGCCAACATGATAATTGGAGAATCAAACTGCATTCAACATTTTGAGAATTGTCCCGACATGGTCCATATCTGTTTTGTGTTCAAATTTGTACTATAAAAACTTACCATTCTTTAATAATTGCATATTGTTATGACTTGTATATACTTTTGAATGTCGAAACAAAAGTTTGAGAATTTTCATGATAAGCCTCATATCTGTCTTACTTTGTTCAAATGTACATTATACAAACTTGCCATTCTTTAATAATTGCATATTGTTTGGGATTGTATATAGTTTTGAATGTCAAACCAGCATTTTCAGAATAGTCATGACATGGTCCATATCTGTCTGTTCATTTCTTTAAGTTGTGCAAATGTGTATTACGCAAACTTAACATTCTTTAATAATTTGCATATTGGCTGGGATCGTATATAGTTTTGAATGACAAACTGAACCTTTTCAGAATTGTCATGACATGCCCCATGTATATCTGTTCATTTCATATAGTTACTACCTTTCTTTATTTGGTTCAAATGTGTATTATATTTATACATACTAACCATTCTTTAATGTTTGCGTATTGTTTGGAACTGTATATAGTTTTGAATGTTAAATTTTCATATCATGCAAGTCAGATAAAATAGTCGCCTTTCCCTATGATTCCCACCCAACAATTATCTTTGCCCCAGAGTTGCCCCCCCCCCCCCCCCCCCTTCCCCCCTCCCCCCCCTCCCCCTTACTTTTTGAGGGGTAGAATCGCCACTTCTCCACCCTCACCACCAAACAGAGGAACAGATAACTTGGCAAGCCCCGACTGTGCTTGCTTACTGTCTCTCTCTTTCTCTCTCTCTAGTTTACAATAACAGGTCCAGATGAATGTTGTGATGAGAGAGTGCTATTTTATATTGTTATCCTTGTTGTTGATGCTGATCTTGTAAATATTGGTCTCTTCTCATTCAGTTTGCAGTTACAATGCCTACAGATGTGGACTCAGATTTGTAATCAGATAAGAAAACGACCCAATTGTATATATTCTATCTATCTCAATTTCATATATTTTCACTTCCTTTCTGCAGCTGTGGCGAATGTCAGAAGAGGAGAGGAAGGAGGACAAATAAGTTTATCCGACGAACATATCGATCAGAAAATGTAAGAGTCACCTTTGCCAGTCACGACAGGATCAAAACAAGAAAGGAGTTACTACCTATGGCACATCATTGTTTATGAAGGAAAACTGAAACAAAAACATGAATAAATTTGCTTGCATCATATATACATGTCTCTATATTCAAGTATATGAAGATATACAAAATATGCGTCTGATGTAAAGATCGTACCTACAGTGATTTTACAATGGGCGGCTGAACCCCTTGAGTGGGAAATAAAACAGTGCTCTTTCAGTAGCAAATTTTTCTCATGAGTTTGAACAGATTCTTCTCTTCCCATAGACAGAACTCTACAAATAATAATAATAATAATAATAATAATAATAATAATAATAATAATAATAATAATAATAATAATAATAATAATAATAATATGTGGCGCCGTGGCAGAGTGGGTTAGGTCGTCAATGGACTCGTTAAGCAACATTGGGGCTGGTCAGTCGTTGGATGGGTGACCGCTCTCCTCGGCGTTGATTCCTTGTGAAGGGATCTTTCCCATAATTTCCTCAGTCTACTCAGCTGTAAATGACTACCTATCCCTGATGGGGTAGGGTCCAGCTATGGGTTAAATAGCAAAACTCAGCAATGATGTTAAGAAATGAAGGAATAAACGACAACGACGTAAATGGAACCTCTGGCAACAGAGGAGCTTCGTCCGGCAGCCAGGTATTCAACCCAATTGAAGGGGAAGACGATCAGGTACTTGGAGGTCGTCATCCAGCAACTGACCACCACAACGACAGTAAACCAACAGCCTGAGATTGGAGCTACAGAAGCAAACCAAAGGAAGAAATGGACAAGAGAAGAAAATAAGGAAATATAGAGATGCTACATCAGAAGCAACCCGCGGTAGAGCGGAATATAGAAAGAAGGTTGGTCAACCTCTGGCAATGAGGGAAGGAATAACACCCCCCGCCCAAACAGAGCAGAGGCTGGCAGACCAAGTAAGGAACATAAAGAAAAAGAACTGGCTCTCCCCAACAGACAGAGAGGAGCTGGAAAGGGAAATGTCACACGACAACGAATTACACAAAGAAAAACTGAGAGACGATGCCACAGAAGACGACAGGGATGATGAGGTATCAAACAACGACACACGAAGAAACACCGACGAAGTAACAGAGAGGACAGAATGGGTAGAAAAGATTACACAATGGATGGAGCCAGATACAGAGAGAACAAAGATCCCCTCCATGAAAACCTACAACACCAAGAAATTAAGGGAGAAAACAAGTGAGGTTAATGAAATAATGGGCATAATACACACCACCAGTATCACAGAAACAAATAACTTGGCATATGCAGGAGCAAGATTAGTAGCAGAACTGATGGGGATTCGAACCCGAACTCAACCACCACCAGCACAACCAACCCAACAGAAACCAAAAACAGCAACCTCCTTGGAAACGGCAACTGGAAAAAGGCAAAATCATGTTGATGAAGATCTGACTTGAGTAAACTGAAAGAGATGGCTGAAAAAAGGCTAAGAAGCAAGAAAACAAGGCACATAAGATCCAACGGTACATGAACAGGAATAAGGGATACCAACAGAACAAACTATTCGGAACCAACCAGAAAAGACTATACAGCCAACTAAGAGGGGAAGACAACCACCAAGAAATTCCTGATGCCGAGCCAAGTAAGAGACTCTGGGAAAACATCTGGAGCAATCCGGTATCACACAACAAACATGCAACATGGCTCCAGGAAGTCAAGGAAGAAGAAACAGGGAGAATAAAACAAAAAATTCACAGAGATCACGACAGACACAGTCCAGACACCAACTAAAGAAAATGCCAAAACTGGAAGCCCGAGGTCCAATGAAGTCCATGGATACTGGCTCAAAAACTTCAAGGCCCTACACCCACGATAGCAGAACAACTCCAGCATTGTATCTCAAATCACCATGCACCCAAATGGATGACCACAGGAAGAACATCCTTAGTACAAAAAGACAATAGTAAGGGAAATATAGCCAGTAACTACAGGCCTATCACCTGCCTACCAATAATGTGGAAGTTACTAACAGGTATCATCAGTGAAAGGCTATACAATTACCTAGAGGAGACAAACACATTCCCCCACAAACAGAAATGCTGCAGAAGGAAGTGTAGGGGCACAAAAAGACCAGCTCCTGATAGACAAAATGGTAATGAACAGTAGGAGATGGAAAACCAACCTAAGCATGGCATGGATAGACTATAAGAAAGCCTTCGACATGATACCACACACATGGCTAATAGAATGCCTGAAAATATATGGGGCAGAGGAAAATACCATCAGCTTTCTCAAAAATACAATGCGCAACTGGAATATAATACTTACAAGCTCTGGAATAAGACTAGCTGAGGTTAATATCAGGAGAGGGATCTTCCAGGGCGACTCATTGTCCCCACTACTCTTCGTAGTAGCCATGATTCCCATGACAAAAGTACTACAGAAGATGGATGCCGCATACCAACTCAAGAAAAGAGGCAACAGAATCAAACATCTGATGTTCATGGACGACATCAAGCTGTATGGTAAGAGCATCAAGGAAATAGATACCTTAATCCAGACTAAGGATTGTATCTGGGGACATCAGGATGGAGTTTGGAGTAGAAAAAGTAACGAGAACTGAAGGGATAAAGCTACCAGATGGGAGCAACATCAAACACATAGATGAGACAGGATACAAATACCTGGGAATAATGCAAGGAGGGGATATAAAACACCAAGAGATGGACACGATCAGAAAAGAATATATGTAGAGACTCAAGGCGATACTAAAGTCAAAACTCAACGCCGGAAATATAATAAAAGCCATAAAACACTGGGCAGTGCCAGTAATCAGATACAGCGCAGGAAATGTTTTGTAATGGACGAAGGCAGAACTCCGCAGCATAGATCAGAAAACAGGAAAACATATGACAATACACAAAGCCACTACACCACCCAAGAGCAAATACACAGACAGACTATACATAACATGAAAGGAAGGAGGGAGAGGACTACTAAGTATAAAGTAACTGTGTCAACATCGGAAGAGCACTGGGGCAATATCTGAAAAACCAGTGAAGACGAGTGGCTAAAGAGTGCATAGGAAGAAGGACTAATAAAAGTAGACAAGACCCAGAAATATACAGAGACAGGAGAATGACAGACAGAAAACAGAGGTCTGGCACAAGAAACCAATGCACGGACAATACCATTGAGACAGACTAAAGAACTAGCCAGTGATGACACATGGCAATGGCTACAGAGGGGAGAGCTAAAGAAGGAAACTGAAAGAATGATAACAGCGGCACAAGATCAGGCCCTAAGAACCAGATATGTTAAGAACAATAGACGGAAATAAACGATCTCTCCCATATGTAGGAAGTGCAATACGAAAAATGAAACCATAAACCACATAGCTAGCGAATGCTCGGCACTTGCACAGAACCAGTACAAAAAGAGGCATGATTCAGTGGCAAAAGCCCTCCACTGGAGCTTGTGCAAGAAACATCAGCTACCTTGCAGTAGTAAGGTGGGACTATGGTATCAGAACGGATAGGGTGATACGTGCAAATAGACCAGACGTGACGTTGATTGACAAAGTCAAGAAGAAAGTATCACTCATTGATGTCGCAATACCATGGGACACCAGCAAGTTTGAAGAGGAAAGAAAGGGAAAAAATGGATAAGTATCAAGATCTGAAAATAAGAAATAAGAAGGATATGGGATATGCCAGTGGAAATCATACTCATAATCATAGGAGCACTAGGCACGATCCCAAGATCCCTGAAAAGGAATCTAGAAAAACTAGACGCTGAAGTAGCTCCAGGACTCATGCAGAAGAGTGTGATCCTAGAAACGGTGCGCATAGTAAGAAAAGTGATGGACTCCTAAGGAGGCAGGATGCAACCCAGAACCCCACACTATAAATACCGCCC
>NC_061102.1:57777478-57797208 GCF_015104395.2 Macrobrachium nipponense | reverse complement strand
TCTGATGCAACATATATTATTATTATTATGAAGCCTGATAAACAGGTTAATGGACTTTTGGCTAATTCTAAATTGTCCCTGTTATTATGAATAATAATAATAAAATAATAATAATAATATAGTCACCCCGCTTATTCACGGTCTTTTTCTTCGAGCAATTAGTGTATTTTCATATTATATTTATGACTAAATGTGTTAGGATGATAGTTAAGGTACATTTGGTGTTTTAACTATTAAAACAGGCAGTTATAAGCATTTCTAGAGGGAGTTTCTTTCACGGATTTTCAGTATTCACTTGTGGGTGTGGTACACATACCTCACAAACACCGAGGGACAGCTGTAATAATAATAATAGTAGTAGTAGTAGTAATAATGGACAACGAATATACCAGTCAGTCACAATTTACTTTTTTAAAAACAGCAAAGTTCTGCCAGAGGAGAGGAGGTCCCATCCTTCAAGAAGGTGATGTGGTGTATTACGGAATGAAGGCCAAGATTCGGAAGACACCACTGCAAAAATTCCTTGGAAGAATCTGGATACCTTTCCCCCTGTCCACTACTACTGGTATGTTGTTACTCTTTGTCTAAGAAATTTTTTTCAAGATCAGGTCGTGATATATATATATATATATATTTTATATATATATATATATTTATAGATATATATATATATATACTATATATATATATATATATATCATATATATATATAATTATATATATATATATATATATATATATATTATATATATATATATATATATATATATATCTTATATGTATCTATATATATGTATCTATATTATATATATATATATATATTTTTATAAATAATATATATATAAATATATATATATATTATATATATATAATATTATATAAAATATAAATATCTATTATATAATATATATATATAACATACATATGTAATACAGTAAGTCCTCGGGTTACGCCAGTCTCGACTTACGATGTTTCGTGGTTACGAACGCGCCCCCATAAAAATATAAAAAATAATATTTTGCGTCGTTCCGTCTTACGCGGTTTAGCGTCGTAAGCAACGTAAACAAACGTGAACTAGTTCCGGGCGCACGGCGGAAGAATACGCTTTGTGGGGGAGAGGACAGCGTCGCTTCGCTACGCTCATTCCTCGCCCATATGCCATTTTGGTTGTTTACACTGCCTCTCTCTCCCTCGTGTTGTATCGTTTTTGTAACTTTTTGCTCTTTGTTATGGCTCCCAAGCGCAAGGCGGACTCTTCTGATGGTAGTGCATCGAAGAAAAGAAAGGCCATCACCATGGAAATTAAAGTGGACATTATAAAGCGATCTGAGAAGGGAGAAACGCCAACAAACATTGGCCGCTCGCTTGGCCTTAGCCGTTCGACCGTTGCTACCATTATCAAAGATAAAGAGCGCATCGTTGAACATGTGAAAGGATCTGCTCCTATGAAAGCGACAGTGATAACTAAGCAGCGTAGTGGTCTAATAATTGAAATGGAAAGGTTATTGGTGCTTTGGTTGGAAGACCAAAATCAACGGCGTATCCCAGTCAGCCTTATGGTGATTCAGGAGAAGGCGAAAAGATTGTTTGAAGCGTTGAAAAAAGAAAAGGGGGAGGGAAGTGAAAGTGAAGAGTTTGTGGCTAGTAGGGGTTGGTTTATGCGATTTAAGGCTCGGGCCAATTACCATAACCTTAAAGTGCAAGGTGAAGCTGCTAGTGGGGATGAGAAAGCAGCGAGTGAATTTCCTAAAGCGTTGTCTGAGATAATTAAGGAGGGGGGTTATTCTGCTCAGCAAGTGTTTAACGTAGACGAGACAGGTTTGTTTTGGAAACGTATGCCTAACCGCACTTACATCGCCAAGGAGGAGAAGTCAGCACACCCGGTCATAAAGCCAGCAAGGAGAGGCTAACTTTACTTCTTGGGGTAATGCTGCTGGCGACTTCAAACTGAAGCCCTTGTTGGTGTATCAGGCTGAAAATCCAAGGGCACTCAAGGGCATTTGGAAGGGTCAACTACCAGTAATTTGGAAGTCCAACAAGAAGGCATGGGTGACACTTGCAGTGTTTGAGGACTGGTTCGTAAACCATTTTGTTCCAAGTGTGGAGCGGTATTGCGCCTCCAAGGGTATCCCCTTTAAGGTGTTGCTAGTGCTGGACAATGCCCCTGGACACCCTGCCCAGCTGGGAGACTTCAACCCTAATGTCAAGGTGGTTTACCTTCCACCTAATACCACGGCCCTTTTACAGCCTATGGACCAAGGAGTGATTGCTTCGTTCAAGGCCTACTACCTACGAAGGACAATTGCTATGGCTTTACAGGCAACTGAAACCAAGAAGGACTTGACTCTGAAGGACTTTTGGAAATCCTACAACATCCTTGATGCTGTAAAGAACATTGCTAATTCCTGGGAGGAGGTTAAGCAAACAAACATGAATGGTGTCTGGAAGAAAATTTGTCCTCAATTTGTGAATGATTTCCATGGGTTTGAGGACACAGTTCAGCTAGTTGTCAAGAACGTTGTTGCCCTGAGTAAGGAAATCAATTTGGAGATGGAGGTTGATGATGTTACAGAGCTGCTGGAGTCTCATGGCGAGGAGTTATCTGCTGAGGACCTGATACAACTGGAGAAGCAGATGATAGAGGAAGAAGAAGAAGCACCCACCCCAGAGCCTAATAAGGCTTTCACAAGGCAGGACTTGACAAGAGGTTTTGCAGAGTTGCAGCAAGCGTTGTCAACTTTTGAGGCTCAGGATCCCAACTTGGACAGGTTCACTAGGGTTTCCAGAGGCGTCATGGATTTGATGCAGTGTTACAAGGAGATCTTGGATGAAAAGAGGTCGCTCTCTGTTCAGACTAACCTGGAGCAGTATTTTAAGAAGGTAGAGAGGCCTGCAGGAGATCCTGTACCCTCTACCTCAGCTGCCTCTGCTAATCCAGACTCGCCTGCCCCACAATCTCCAGCACCTTCTGAATGTTCTGCTAACCCAGACTCACCTGCCCCAGTATCTCCAGCACCTTCTGTAGGTTCTGCCTCACCTAAAGACTCACCTGCCCCAACATCTCCAGTAGTATGTTCTGCCTCACCTCAAGAATCACCTGCCTCAGCATCTCCAGTAGTATGTTCTGCCTCACCTTAAGAATCACCTGCCTCAGCATCTCCAGCATCTTCTGGAGGTTCTTTTTCTCTTCACTAACCTCCCCCAGTCTCTCCAGCACCGCAGCTTCCTCTCCAGTGTGCAAGCCAATCAAATTAATAAAGGTAAGGAATTGTTCTCTCGTTGTTATTGATAGGTATTTACATTAAATCATGTGGTATTTTTCCTTAAGAACGGATCAACGTCGTAACTCGAGGACCCCCTGTATTAGTGTAGGGAAAATAGGGTAGATATAAAAAGAGAGAAAGAGAAAGTTGTGTTAAACAACGGATGTGAATATCATGCTAGCAGCAATTAAAAATGCATTTGGCTGCTCTACGATAAAGCTCCAGATTAACCCTTGACCGGCCAGCGGAAGCTAGACGGTTCTGGCGACAACAATAACCCAAACAAGCGGAAGGGTTTAACGTGCTAGTGGCAACTAAAAATATTGCATTCAGCTACTCTACAATAAAGCTCCAGACACTTCTGGCTATGTCATTAATCACGCCAAGCAAAGGAGGTGCTGAAATTAATTACTGCCGAAAAAAGTGGTACAATGGGACGTTGTCATTAGTCACCAACCAATGAGGAAGTACCAGAAGGTGGCAACAGAAAAGACCACCTACTAAAAGGAGGAGACATTTCTTTGGAGAAATGTCGACTGAAGAGGCCAAAACAGAGAAGCCATAGAGCATCCAGAGGGCACAGTCTTGCGCCTTACCAGCCGTGGGTAAGAAAGGTTTCATACTTCGACACGTCGTCATATTACTACACTTCGCCTTAAGTGGACGCTAGCAGAGCCATACAACCCTCAATACTAACTAAATCTATGTCCCAAAAGTGCATATATACTTTGTGTTAATGAAGTCAGTAAACTGTGCTGTATCTACGTAGCTTCCTGAGACAGCTTTTGAGAGATTTACTACAAGAATCCAGAGTATCTGCAATTTATAAAAGAAATGAGCGCAAAAGCAATACACAGGTGGCAGCTGAAAAGGATCCAAAGAAAGACAAAACAGGTGAAGTGTGACACATACAAAAATTTGAAAACAACCGCGAGTCACAACTAGTGAAGGACGAAACATGTAAGAATAACAGATGGTGAGGTACATTAACATAACATTCCCGCTTACAGACGTCAGCATTTACAGAAGCTGAAAACATAAGCAGCGGGTAGTGGAAATAATATTTACAAACATCATCGCTTAGAAAACCCCACGGCTAAGAAACAATATTCCCTGCAGAAAAGTGAGGAGAATAATTCAATAGAGACTTATCACAAACCACAGTTAAAACTGAACGACACAACAGAAAATAAGTAAGTCTTGTTGGAAAGTTTTATTTATTCTCTCTCTATAAGAAGGTATAAAAAACTTTTATTATTCTCTCAAAAATGTCTTATTTATTTTTCTGATAGATGTTTAATAGATAGATATATTTAACACTATGCAAAATCTTTTTGTGAACTATTGAATACTGTTTAGAATAGCCCATACAATTTACGACCGACACCAGACAGGCGTAGCCGAATTCTAGTGCCGAATTCACGAATATCATTAACTCAAGGAAGTACTAATACTAATAACACAAATATTACAACAATAATAATTATACTGACACACTTCAATTGAGAACAATGACACAGGCAGTAATCATTACACAAGCCACTCTTTTCTGTGGAAGAGTAGATAGTTCAAACCCTGACAAAAATAGACTAGAATCATACTCTGTGAATCTGTGGTTAGCTGATGCAGACAGTCGCATATGTACAGGGGGAAAAACGAATGAAAGCGCTCAAATTAACGAAGCCTTGCTTCTCGTTAGTTCAGAAAGAGGTGATGCACATAGGACTTTGAATTCAGTCAGATTCAGCAAAATAACCACATTTAAACGAATTTGTTTATCAATATGGGAATCAGTAAGTCAAAGTGATGTATTATATAATATTAACACATTTCGTACACAACATTATGATGGAGAGTCAATAGCTAATCTTCATACAGATGTTGAAGAATCGATACACAAAGTAGTGGAAGATTTGCAGAAAACTAGTATCACCATAGGAAACAGGGATGATTTCGGTGATGACGAAGATGATTTAGTTAGCTTAAGGCATGTCTTGAATTATTTGTCATTTGGAACCATGTATAATGACCTTGGAGAAAAGGAAAAGGAAGCTTTCCAGAGGGTTAAAATTGATCCAAAGAATGATAGCCTTACAACATTAATATTGATGAGACATGAAATCCAAAGTAAAGAGATCAACTTTTCTAAGGAATATGTAGGGATAACAGAAGCTAAAACTAAAAGGAAAGGCAGAAAAATGGTTCTTATAAAAGAAGTAACAAGTGTAACGATAATTCCAGACAATTAGGGAATAGACAAACTTCCTTTCAAGGGAAATATGCTCAAAATAATGGGAAAAAATGGAATCCAACCCAGAATGGAGGACAGAATCAATCAAGAAATGGTCAATATTCAAACACGAACCATTCAATGCCAGTGAATAATCAAGCTCAAGGAGCTAGACCAAAATCATCATGTGATAACTGCGGGTATACCCATCATTCCACTAACGAATGCAGAAAGCCTAGAATCTGTGCAGTTTGCAAAAAGGTCGGGCATTTAACTAAAAACTGTTAGTTCAATACTAAGGAAGCCAATAGGGAGCTTGTCAATAATAGTAACAGTCACCCAAATACAAGTACGTCATCAAGTCAGTGACAATTAACCCCTTTAGAGAGAAAGGAAAGTAAATCCCTTCAGGGTGATGTAAGAGAAAAAGGAGAATCAGTTACAATACGAAATGAAGTTTCATCCGCATTTTCCTATTTACATAGCAAAGAAGTAGTATTTTCCATGAGAGAAGAAGATATAAGCATAAACAATCTGCCTATTGTAAAGATTCCAATAAATTTCAGAAACTCAGATTCAGGGTCAAAGTAGAGCAATAAAAGGAATAGCACAGAAATAGATTAAAGGTCTGGGGAATGTGAAACTAAAAATAGATATTTTGGCAGACAAATTTTTGAAAGTTTTCTAGTTTTAGAAGACAGATTTTTTCCTGGACAAGTATTGTTCTCATTTAATTTAATGAGGAGATGTGGAATAATATTAGATAGTAGTGAAGGAAAGATTAGCTTGAAACAGGATAATCAGAAGAGCGTATGTTGTTCACTTGACAAAGAAAATTCTCACCCAAATCTGATCAATTTTTCCGAGATAGTTTCGACAAGCTAGACAGACATGTGGGAGGAACAGATAAGTGACAAGAAAAAGGAAAATAAGGTGGAAACAGATAAAAAAGGGGACTTCTCACAATTAGAGAATACCGAATTAAGAAGTGCACATACAGATGATATATGCTCAGATAGAGATAACTGTGACGACCAAAACACTAAATCTAATTAAAATCAAGGCGCCTATAGTAATGTAGTAATGAGTTGTGAAAGTGAAGGGAAAATATAAAATGAAGTATTGCTCTTAAACAAATAAATAAATCAGATATAAATCGTATAATAGAAGTAACAGAAGAAACCACTGGAGATACAGAACTTTGCTATTTTTCAGACACAGCTGATGATAATAAAGTACAATTTATACTTAATAGAGCAGTAACTTTGCATCCAAAGTGTTTTTAAAAAATTTATTTGCGATCAAAGGAGGATGTGAAAGATAAAGATATTCTATTATTCAATGAAGAATTGCCAGACTTTATCAGAATGGATGATTCACTAGTCCACATGGATGGTGGTACCTGCAAAGTCTATGTCCAAAACTATTCAGATAACAGACTAACACTATATGCGGGCATATATTTACAATCCTTTACTAACGGTAGAAAAAAAGCATTTTTTCTCTATAAATGGCCAAAAATCTAAAATAAGTTAGGAAGTGAATAAAATAGATTTTCTAGAAAATAGAAACAAGTTAATTCAGGTGTTAGAGAAATACAGATATGTAATAGCTTTACAAGGAGATAAACTGGGAAGAACAAATGTGATAAGTATGATCAAGGATCATCAAAGATTATATTCAAAATAACGTCTTTTTTTCTCGCTCCTTCTATTTTCAGGGCCAACAGAATCTCCTGTTTTGTCTTGCAGCGCTCTCCTCCCAACGGCAGCGAGCGGATGTGCCGAATTTGCTTACAACAGTAAGGAAAACTCTGGTGTTGTTTGTTTCCTTAGCAGCTTCCTAAAAGACGGATTACTTTCTCAAATTGTTAAGCTAAGATCATACACATCAATATCTGTCTGCTTCAAATGCTCAACGGGTTTTCTTCATGAGAAAGTTGGCAGTTTGGTTCACTGTGCGCCAGGTGTTGAGGATTGAGTTAGATTTGATTTCCTCTCCTTTGTTATTTTGAAAAGGTTAAACATTGACTACCACAGCTGAGCGAAACTTCACAAATGTAGCGTTTATGACTCCCATTTATCTGATAATTTCGTTTCCAGGATTATTCATTGAAGCCTCCTTCAGGGTAGAGAGCTTTTTTTAGTTCAGAACTTCGTGTTAGACCTTTTCCTACATTATCTGGAATGATTTCGTCAGACCCGTTTATGACGCTTTACAAAGGAACATCCTTACCCACTACTATAATTGCCTCTAAGTAAATTTACATCAGCCTTAATTGCTGAGGCAGTGGGATATACTTCTTCCTTTTGAAACAAAAATATCAACTTCACAAAGACAGCAGGAAAAATTTTGCTAAGCTGAACAGATATACAGACTGGAAATCTGAATCACCAGGTGAATATATTGTGCTTTTCCTTTATTATTCCTCACTTTGGAAAGGAGGCAGGTTCTCAATGATTAAATCACGCATCAGTCTTCCACAGCTGCTTAACCTAATGGTCATTCTCAGCTTTTAAATGGAATGATATTTGTTCTCTTTTTCAAACGATTAGTAGGTGTAGGAAACAGAAGGAAACCCGTGTGTCATTAGAGTGCTTTATTATACGTCCAGTCTATACAGAGGCGGGACTGCAAGTGAGTTGTAGACACACGGGCTACACTGGCGCCAATCGCGCTGCCCTCTTGTCAACAGACATTACACAAGTTCAACCATCCTACATCCCCCCCCCCTAACATTATGGCATGGCAGAATGGCATAATATTAAATGTAAATAATCAGTGTAGGCAATAAGCAAATATGTATTAAATACATATATATACACAAAGAAAATAAGCAAGAAAAAATATCTTACAGGAAAAATGCAATGGTTAATGCACAGGTGCCACAGCATAAATTAACATGCATGGCAGCAACATGAATATGCATAAAAATATGTCTCCAAAAATTAATTGTAGCCAGTTCGGCTTATCCATCTAGCCTAATGAGATACTGTCTGTGGCGTACAGTAACCACCCATTTTCTGAAGAATGATGTGGTCTCTTCGCTAATGAGGTTTGTGGCCCCATCTGTCGAGATTAGCTCTGGTGCTTACCCATCTTGTGAAGTACGTCCACAACACTGATGTGATTCTTGATGACGTTGTACCATGTGGAAAGTGTGCGACTTCCAGCCACCCGGTGAGCCTGTCTGCATAGGCCATGTACATATGGCCCTCCAACTGTAGCATGTCAACCACCATTGACTGGAATGGGTAATCTGGGGGTACTGTGAGTACTAATGGTTCAGCAGGTTGTGATAGAGCATGTATATCACAAGAGGCACATCCATCCCTGTGGCTCTGCAGGTCACTTTCCAGGCACAGAAGGGTGCCAACTGGTTGACAAAGCCAAACCATGACCTGATGTTCGTGACCAAGGGGTTGTCAGGCATAGGAAATCTCCGTATGGCAGCTAGATTCTCCTCTGTGGGCCTATAGGAATCCCATCCTGGCTGGAATCCGACGAAGCTCACTTCTCTTCGGCAGAAGCTGAATTTCTCTGGCTTGAGGATTATTCCCTTTTTGGCACACTAGCAAATTTACCCATCTACGATGGGGGATAAAATACGGATGCAGAAGTGAAAAATTAATAAGTACTATTTGTTCAGCAATATTAAAATAAGGGCGATTTTTATACATACCTACTACAGAAACTCTTTGTACACAATATTATCAGTTTGTCCACAACTTAATTTCAAGTTGACAGGGTCAGTTGCTCTGCTCATCGCCACATACAGTTGGCCATGCGTGAACATGGGTGACGGCAGAAACACACCAACACGATCCAAAGTCTGGCCCTGCGACCTGTGTTGCAGTGAATGAGAAGGCCAGGTTGATGGGAAACTGCCTGCGCCGTAACTGGAACGGAAACTGGTTGTCCGAAGGCATCAGAGGAATCCAGGGGATGAACAGACATTTGCCGGTGTGAGGGCCCGTTGCTATCACTGTTTCGATGACGTGGGAGTTTAGCTCCATAATGGTGTACCTCGTTCCGTTGCAATGTCCATTGGCAGGATCGAAATTCCAAAGCAACATTACCGGGCAGTACTTCTTCAACGTTATTTTGTGCACTGGCAGTCCCGATGGATTTAAGTTATTAAGAAGTCTTGCGAATATTGACGATAATTTTCATCTTCTATTGTGTCCGAGCTGAAATATTCGCGACTTTCTCCGGAGAAGTTGTACAGATATTATGTATGAAAATTCGTAAAGTAACCAAGTCTACGGGAATAACCAGCCCCGTTTCACGACCAGAAACAGCTCCGTTTCAGGGAATCCCTTCTCACCCCCACCCCCTACAAAGGGTTGTAGGTTGGATGAAACCCCATTACAAACCATCTTAGGGGTCCCCACCATAACCCTGCCAAGTTTCATGCCCATCTGACCAGCCGTTTGGCCGTGATTGAATGACAGACAGACAGACAGACATTACGCCCATTATAGTATGGTGTGTCCAAGAAATTATACGTGTGCCTGAAGGCTTCTTCGACGCTGTTGTCATATAGAAGAGTATCCTCTACACACTTGTGTTTTCGGGGAATGTCCTTGATGGCGTCATCAAACCTCTTGGTGTAAGCATCTAAAGCTGAACAGTGTCTCATGGGTGTTCTTCTGTACCGATAATGACCCCAGGGAGTAATAAAGGCTGTGAGTTTGCGGCTTTCTTCATCTAACTCCACCTGGTGGAAACCTCTGAGATCATGTTGAAACGAGCAGGGGTGTGCTGCGTCTCTCTCCTGCAGGAGGCATTGAGGCGTTGAAAGTCCAGCAGCTGGGCTGACCTGACTTCTTGGCAACAATGACCATCCTCGCACACCATTCTGTTGCTTCACCAGTCGGTACCTCCTCAATGATGCCTTTCTTGATGTCCTGGTCCAACTGCATCTTCACTTCTGATTCCCAATGCTTTGGCACAGATGCTGGGGTGTGGCAGGCATAGGGGGTTGCCCTCCATGACAGGGAGGGGATTTCTTTCTGTATTGAATGTCGATGATGAAAAATGGCGCAAGATCCACTGCTCCAACTTCGGGACGTTCTCCTCCACTGGTGGGTAGGGTATGGATGAGGGCTTAGGCAAGGACTGCCCAAGGGGGGTGAGTACCTCATGCTCCAGCGCGCGGCTTGTTGACACCGGTAAGTGGTGGGGAAAGGACTGGGGCACAAGGCCAAGGTCCTTGCAAGCAGCCAATGAAAGAAAGAATGACCTCGCAGACTTGATGAAGTACACTTCTTGGACGGTTGTCCTGTTACCATATTGGACACAAAGGGGGGCAGTTCCCATACACTCCAATCTAATGTTGGCAATGTCACGTAGGGCCCCGCAGCATCGTGAAAGGGTAGGCCTTTCAAAGAGGGTCGACAGCAGGGTGGGGCCTGCAACACACACTTGGGCCCCATTGTCTACCACAACCCATACAGGGCTGTGACCCTGAGGCCTAGGGCTGTGCACTGATGAAGACACTACCACTTGTAAAGTAGGCTGCATACTGGGTTGTACCCCAGCAGTGACTGACTCCAGTGTTACTGTTGAAGCAGGGGCATCATTCACCATCTTCTTCTTGCTTGTACAAAACTTTTTCAAGTGGCCAATTTTTTGGCAGCCATGACAAACACTATTTCTCTTTGGGCACAACACCTTTCTGGGCTCGTGCTGCACTCCGCAGTTCCCACACACACGAGCACTGACGAGAACCGAGGCCCTCTCATTACTCTTCATTGCTGCAAACTCAGGGGGGCTGGGGTCTGTCTCCCCATCGGTCGCACGTGGCTCTTGATGCCATGTGTCATGCTGGGGCATGGATGCATCTTTACGGGCTGCTTCGTATGTTGCACACACTGCCCTTAGGGCATCTACACTACAAACAGAATCACATGACCTGTAAAGGTCTCTTTTCAATATCTCATCCCTTAGACCTACCATAAGCTTTCTAATGAGCATATATTCAGACAAATCACAATGACACCTAGGGCACTGGAAGCACCAGTCCATGGCATTTTGAGAGCACTTTGCAAAATATTCACTAATGGGCTCCTCTGTAGATGCAAACCACTCGCCATTGTAGCCAAACGGTCGTTAAGGGCTTGCAATGCATCTCGACCCTCGGCAACCACATGTGGCAGAGCTGGTGATCTTGACACCACTCCGACAGGAGTACTGTGGGCACCCCTGAAGGAGCGTCGTGCCCTCCTTGCCACGAAAGATGGTCTCCCTTGTGTAGACATGATTATTCTGTATGTATCCTACTCACTGCACCATGTAGGAAACAGAAGGAAACCCGTGTGTCATTAGAGTGCTTTATTACACGTCCAGTCTATACAGAGGCGTGACTGCAAGTGAGTTGCAGACACGCAGGCTACATTGGCGCCAATCGCGCTGCCCTCTCGTCAACAGACGTTATACAAGTTCAACCATCCTACATCCCCCCCCCCCCCCACTAAGATTATGGCATGGCAGAATGGCATAATATTAAATGTCAATTATCAGTGATGGCAATAATCAAATATGTATTAAATACATATATATACACACAAAGAAAATATGCAAGAAAAAAATATCTTACAGGAAAAATGCAATGGTTAATTCACAGGTGTCACAGCATAAATTGACATACATGGCAGCAACATGAATATGCATAAAAATATGTCTGCAAAAATTAATTGTAGCCAGTTCGGCTTATCAAAAATGGAAGACAAGAAAAGCACGAGGGACAATATAAGACAATTTTACAGTGGCACAAGCATGAGCATGGGTTAACACTCAACATCACCCATGACATACTCGCCCATCCATGAGGGTTGTACTGTCCGCCTTTTTGGACGAGGTGGAGCGGGGTCTGGGTGTGGGGAAGTGGCTGACGACGTTGGGGGCTGACGTTTTATCACTTTCAGGTGCTTCCTGTTTCTGAGTGACACTCGACCGCTTCCATCCAGCCTAATGAGATACTGTCGGTGGCGTACAGTAACCACCCATTTTCTGAAGAATGATGTGGTCTCTTCGCTAATGAGGTTTGTGGCCCCATCTGTCAAGATTAGCTCTGGTGCTCCCCATCCTTTGAAGTACGTCCTCAACACTGATATGATTCTTGATGACGTTGTACCATGTGGAAAGTGTGCGACTTCCAGCCACCTGGTGAGCCTGTCTGCATAGGCCATGTACATATGGCCCTCCAACTGTAGCATGTCCACGACCGTTGACTGGAATGGGTAATCTGGGGGTGCTGTGAGTACTAATGGTTCAGAAAGTTGTGATGGAGCATGTATATCACAAGAAGCACATCCATCCCTGTGGCTCTGCAGGTCACCTTCCATGCCTGGCCAGTAAACTGATTGCCCAAGCATGGAGTCCACCCCCTGATGTCCTGCGTGAAGGCCTGTGATGACTTGAAGGTGCAGTTCCTCTGGGATGAGCAGACGTGGGCATCCTTGCTCATAAGTGTAGACTATCAGGTCTTCTACCATAGATAACCTGTCCCTAACTGCGTAGAACTGACGTAGGCAGGCCAACACCTGTGCCTTCTGCGGGTGCCAGTCATTTGCTGCCACTTTAGCTACCAACAACTGGTATACAGGGTCTTTAGAGGCTGCTACTTTGACCTTCTCCTCGTCAAGTATGAGGCATTCTTGTTCAAGGGCAGTGGCTGAAGCAGCGACAAGGGGTCATCTGGTTCACAACGGAGAGCAGGGAAACGTGATAAGAAGTCAGCAGCGCAGTGCCTCTTCCCTGGTAGGTATCTTACCTGGAACCTGTATTGCAGGGTTTTCTCCTTGAGACGGAAGAGTCTTGGGTTCAGTATATCTATCCTTCAGCTCTCTATCACCCAGGAGCTTGACCAGCGGGCGGTGGTCGGTCACGATCAATAAGTTGGGGCAGCCCAACAGGAGTAGCCTGGCCTCCTTGAGACACCACATGACAGCTAAGTCCTCTTCCTCAACAGCAGCATACCCAGCCTCAGCTTGTGATACGTGACGGCTCCCACATAGGGTAATACGCCACCCACCCTTGCAGCAGAATGGGACATCAGCTGAGGTACAAGCACAGTACTGCTGCAGAATAACAAACCCGATCCCATCTCTGCTCCAATCTGTTAGGGCTGCTGTAGGTCGGGTCTTGTCATAGTATACCAGCCCATCCTTGGCCAGCTTGGCGGAATCTCTCTTGTAGGTTATCTCAGCAGACATTCTTGCTTGCAGACTTCTTCAGGAGGTCTCTGAAGGGTTCCATCAGCGGGGCGGTGGCACGGAAGGGTGCCAACTGGTTGACAAAGCCAAACCATGACCTGATGTCAGTGACCGAGGGGTTGTCAGGCATAGGGAATCTCCGTATGGCAGCTAGATTCTCCTCTGTGGGCCAATAGGAATCCCATCCCGGCTGCAATACGACGAAGCTCACTTCTTTTCGGCAGAAGCTGAATTTCTCTGGCTTGAGGATTATTCCCTTTTTGGCACACTAGCAAACTTACCCATCTACGATGGGTGGTAAAATACGGGTGCAGAAGTGAAAAATTTATATGTACTATTTGTTCAGCAATATTAAAATAAGGGTGATTTTTATACATACCTACTACAGAACCTCTCTGTACACAATATTATCAGTTTGTCCACAACTTAATTTCAAGTTGGCAGAGTCAGTTGCTCTGCTCATCGCCACATACAGTTGGCCATGCGTGAACATGGGTGAGGGCCCGTTGCTATCACTGCTTCGATGACATGGGAGTTTAGCTCCATAACGGTGTACCTCATTCCGTTGCAATGTCCATTGGCAGGATCAAAATTCCGAAGCAACATTACCTGGCAGTACTTCTTCAACGTTATTTTGTGCACTGGCAGTACCGATGGATTTAAGTTATTCAAAAAATCTTGCAGATATTGACGATAATTTTCATCTTCTAGTGTGTCCGAGCTGAAATATTCGCGACTTTCTCCAGGAAAGTTGTACAGAATAACCAGCCTCGTTTCATGGCCAGAAACAGCTCCATTTCAGGGAATCCCTTCTCACCCCCACCCCCTACAAAGGAGGGGGGTAGGTTGCATGAAACCCCATTACAAACCATCTTATGGGTCCCCACCATAACCCTGCCAAGTTTCATGCCCATCTGACCAGCCGTTTGGCCGTGATTGAATGACAGACAGACAGACAGACATTACGCCCATTATAGTATGATGTATCCAAGAAATTATACGTGTTCCTGAAGGCCTCTTCGATGCTGTTGTCATATAGAAGAGTATCATCCACACACTTGTGTTTTCGGGGAATGTCCTTGATGGCGTCATCAAACCTCTTGGTGTAGGCATCTGAAGCTGAACAGTGTCCCATGGGTGTTCTTCTGTACCGATAACGACCCCAGGGAGTGATAAAGGCTGTGAGTTTGCGGCTTTCTTCATCTAACTCCACCTGGTGGAAACCCCAGTGCACATCTGCCACCATCTTAAAGGAATGTAAGGGTACCCCTGAGATCATGTCGAAACGAGCAGGGGTGTGATGCGTCTCTCTCCTGCAGGAGGCTTTGAGGCATTGAAAGTCCACAGTGCGGCGGGGCTGACCTGACTTCTTGGCAACAATGACCATCCTCGCACACCATTCTGTTGCTTCACCAGTCGGTACCTCCTCAATGATGCCTTTCTTGATGTCCTGGTCCAACTGCATCTTCACTTCTGATTCTCAATGCTTTGGCACAGATGCTGGGGTATGGCATGCATAGGGGGTTGCCCTCTATGACAGGGAGGGGATCCCTTTCTGTATTGAATGTCGATGACGAAAAATGGTGCAAGAGCAACTGTTCCAACTTCAGGACGTTCTCCTCCACTGGTGGGAAGGGTATGGATGAGGGCTTAGGCAAGGACTGCCCAATGGGGGTGAGTACCTCATGTTCCAGTGCAAGGCTTGTTGACACTGGTAAGTGGTGGGGAAAGGACTGGGGCACAAGGTCAAGGTCCTTGCAAGCAGCCAATGAAAGAAAGAATGACTTCGCAGACTTGATGAAGTACACTTCTTGGACGGTTGTCCTGTTACCATATTGGACACAAAGGGGGGCAGTTCCCATACACTCCAATCTAATGTTGGCAATGTCATGTAGGGCCCCACAGCGTCGTGAAAGGGTAGGCCTTTCAACGAGGGTCGACAGCAGGGTGGGGCCTGCAACACACACTTGGGCCCCATTGTCTACCACAGCCCGTACAGGGCTGTGACCCTTAGGCCTAGGGCTATGCACTGATGAAGACACTACCACTTGTATAGTAGGCTGCATACTGGGTTGTACCCCAGCAGTGACTGACTCCAGTGTTACTGATGAAGCAGGGGCATCATTCACCATCTTATTCTTGCTTGTACGAAACTGTTTCAAGTGGCCAATTTTTTGGCAGCCATGACAAACACTATTTCTCTCTGGGCACAATACCTTTCTGGGCTCGTGCTGCACTCCGCAGTTCCCACACACACGAGCACTGATGGGAACCGAGGCCCTCTCATTACTCTTCATTGCTGCACACTCAGGGGGGCTGGGGTCTGTCTCCACATCGGCCGCACGTGGCTCTTGATGCCATGTGTCATGCTGGGGCATGGATGCATCTTTGCGGGCTGCTTCGTATGTTGCACACACTGCCCTTAGGGCATCTACACTACAAACAGAATCACATGACCTGTAAAGGCCTCTTTTCAATATCTCATCCCTTAGACCTACCATAACCTTTTTAATGAGCATATATTCAGACAAATCACAAAGACACCTAGGGCACTGGAAGCCACAGTCCATGGCCTTTTGAGAGCACTTTGCAAAATGTTCACTAATGGGCTCCTCACGCCCTTGCATACGCACAAAGAACTCAGCCCAATGCACAGCCTGGTTCGATGCACACAGAACCATGGCCCCTATAGCATCCAAAGCCCCTTCTGGAGACAAGTTAGCCCACTGTTAATCACTATACCTGGCATCCAGCATACGTTGCAACTCTGGGGTGCAATGAAGCCTGATGTGTTGAATTGCATCCACTGGTTGAAGCTTATGTAGCCTAAGCCAATGTGTCATGGACCGTTTCCAAGGCTGATGACATTTCCAAAGCACACTTCTCTGGTAGCAGTAGGGCCGGGGCCCTGGGGCCGCTCTGTAGATGAAAACCACTCTCCATTGTAGCCAAACGGTCGTTAGGGCTTGCGATGCATCGCGACCCTCAGCAACCACATGTTGCAGAGCTGGTGATCTTGATGCCACTCCGACGGGAGTACTGTGGGCACCCCTGGAGGATCGTCATGCCCTCCTTGCTGTGAAAGATGGTCTCCCTGGTGTAGACATGATTATTCTTTATGTATCCTACTCACTGCGCCATGTATGAAACAGAAGGAAACCCGTGTGTCACTAGAGTGCTTTATTACACGTCCAGTCTATACAGAGGCGTGACTGCAAGTGAGTTGCAGGCACGTGGGCTACATTGGCGCTAATCGCGCTGCCCTCTCGGCAACAGACATTACACAAGTTCAACCATCCTACAGTAGGAGGATTTTTCAGTGTATTAAGGAGGCTTTTCATTACAATTTATACACTTGTACATGGAGCTGTTGGGTAGCTTTCTTGGCAGAATTCTTCAATATAACTGAATAGTTCACCAAAAATGATAATTTCACCTATAATATTTCTGAAGTTGAGTTACTCAGTTTTTGCTTGATTCTCTCTCCCCCTTCTCTTTCTCATTGAATCATATCTGATCATAATATATATATAATATATAATATATATATATATATATATATATATGTATATTATAGTATATATATGTATATATATATAATATATATATATATATATATATATATAATATATATATAATATATATATATCTATATATATATATATATATATATATATATATATAATATAATATATATATATATATATATAATATATATATATATATATATATATATATATAGTATATATATATAGATATACTATATATGTAATATAATATATATATATTACATATATATATATATATTCTATATTATGATATATATATAGTATTATATATATATTATATTCATATATAATATATATATATATATATATATATCATATATAATATATAAAATATCTGTCATTGAATCATATCTGTATATCTAATTCAATTTGTTTTTTATAGCTAGCTATGGGTACCCAACACTAGGAAGTGGCCGCAGAAACCCAGAGCGTGGTTTTTACATTCACACGGAAACTAAAGCTTCCAGTTGGTCACCTGTCGTGCTAGAGCCCCTGAATCAATGGGTCGACCAAGGCATCACGCTCATTTACAGGTCAGTTCATTATCTCTCTCTCTCTCTCTCTCTTGTTCTGGGCTACAGCCAGTTGCTAAAAACTTTCCTGGCCTAGCTTAGGGTACAGCCACACTGCAAGCAGCAAACGACGTAGCTTGAACAGTGCAACTTGCTGCTTACTATGAAACCTAATCATTCTTATGTGGGTGGCAACACAGAAGGAGTAGGACAATTTGCCACCTCACTAAACCTTGTCACTTGTCGCACACGATGCAGCATATTAACAAAAACACAGAGCCCTGAGCATCTTCCTTTGGAAATATGGGTTTTTTTAAGTTTGTTATAGGTTGAGCAATAAATTGAACAATCCTTAGCTCATACGCAAATATTAACAAAATTTATCATCATTACATTTGAAACAGGTTGCGTAGGTTATAGAATTCACTCTGCTCCATTATTCCTTTATTAAACTCATGAATTCAGCCTTTTTATTACTGGTATTTTATCTAACTTCACAGAAGTATTGTCAAATAATAATTTTATTAAAGTAAATTATATGAGCACATTTGATGATGACATGTCTGCACTGATGATCAGCTTCAACTAATGTGCTGCACATGTCACTGGTGTCTCCAATGTGGCCATGCAATGTATCAACACTTCCTCTTGTTGCCAGACACTAAGCTCTCTTTCACATGAGGACACTGGTGTCTGCCACTGGTGTCTACCACCGGTTGTCTTGTTCAAGTTGTTGCTGCTGACTCGTCGACACACTGCTCCTTGTCAGTTGGAAGAATGGCGTCCAGTGAAGACCCCCCATTCTCGTTGCCTTGTTGGCAGAAAATAAATAGAAGAGGCTCTGTAGAGAGGAAATTGCATGTACATCCCATATTATCATCAAGAATGGAAAGAGGAATGCATCTTGCACTATTCAAGGCTTTGTGTGCTGATGAAAAGAAGTTTTTCAACAATTTTCACATGAGCAAGCCCTCATTTGAAGAACTTCTTAGCTACGTCAGGAGAGACATCACAGGGACTGTCACAAACATGAGAGAATGAATTACACCAGACAAAAAGCTTGAGCATGGGTGGTTTATTAATTTTTGTTTTGTTTTGAGAGGCTGGCCAGTGAGCGATGGTGGTGTATAACAGTGGCTACATATGAAAGCTTTCATTTGAAACAATGTTTTACAGTGAGTGGCAGCAACTGCCAGTTTCTGCCACTAGTTGAGGGAGCAAGACACCGAAATGTTAGTTGCCCGGAAGTTGTCTGGTTGGGACACTGAGGTGGCCACGTATGAAAGGCTCCATTGGAAACTATAGGATGCAACTAGTGTGTGTTTACCACCAATGGCAGACACCAGTGTCCTCATGTGAAAGAGAGCTAACTCGCTGCTCATTGCTTACAGTCATAGAGCCACATAAATATTCCAATATGGTTATGCCATTTATATTTGTATATGTTAATAATACATTCAAACAGATGAGATGTACTATCGGCAACAAAAGTTAAGCAACCATTTTCTTCAGCTTTTATTCGTCGAATTTCTCCTTTTTTTAGCAACAAAAAACAAAAAAATAAAACACATGACCTTGCTACATTTACTATAGAATATGAAAATGCAATGGAAATTATATCATATGATATGGTATATCTGCAAAATGAAAGCCTTTAGATACTTAAAAACACCATGCATGTCCGAAGTCATTGCTGGTTGTGTCACTTTGTATCATGATGACAATATTAAAGCCTTTTCATTTATGAGCAGGACTATTATTGCATCATCATAAGTGGTAATGCTAATTATATTAGTTTCTACAAATATAGCTTGTGTCAATGCAATAGATGTGACGACTAAGGTAGGTTGAATAAATCTAGTAAAACCCATAAGAATGTTCTCTATGATGTGAGGAGCCAAAGAACTTTGGGCAGGAAAACACAAGTCACTGCATGC
>NC_061102.1:57767478-57772478 GCF_015104395.2 Macrobrachium nipponense | reverse complement strand
TTTAAGGATTGCATTATTTGTGCACAACAAGAAATAAACACCTATGGAAATGCATTATTTTTGCACATTGAGGCCAAAAATACTTTAGGAATGCATTCGTTTTGCACGATGTGACATTATTTTTTTTGCATGAGAAATAACTTTTGAAAATGCATTCATATTGCACTAGACATTAACAACTTTAGGAATGCAATAATTATGCCCAATGAGGCATCAACAACTTTAGGAATGGATTATTTTTGCACAAGTCATCAACACCTTTAAGAATGAATTATTTTTACTTGAGACATAAACACTTTTAGGAGTACAATCTTTTTGCATGATGTAACCTCAACACCTTTAGAGAGGCATTATTATTACGTATTCTTATTAATACATTTAGGAAGACATTCTTTTTGCACAAGCCATTAACATTTTAGGAGTATAATGATTTTGCATGAGACATGAACACCTTCAAGGATGCATTTATTTTGCAAACAACCTACAGAGTGAACCATAAGCACCTTTGGAGCACCTTCCTCCAACAGAGTAGGACATTAGCACCAATGAAGCACCTTCCTCTTACATGGTTTGACATTAGCATATTTGGAGAACCTTCCTACAGAGTGAGACATTACCACTTTTGGAACACTTCTTCTTATAGGGTTAGACATTACCACTTTTGGAACACTTCTACTTACAGGGTTAGACATTACCACTTTTGGAACACTTCTACTTACAGGTTTAGACCTTACCACTTTCGGAACATTTCCTCCTACAGGGTTAGACATTAGCACCTTTGGAGTACCTTCCTCAAGGGTTAGACGGCACTTTTGGAGCACCTTCTTCCTAAGAAGGAAGACATTAGCACTTTTGGGGCACCTGCTTCCTACAAGGTAAGATATTGGCACTTTTGGAGTACCTTCTTTCTACCGAGTAAGACATTTGCATCTTTAGACAAGATTCCTCCTGCTGAGTTAGACACTGGTAATTTTGGAGCATCTTCGTACGGGGTGATACTCTAGCACTTTTGGAGTAACTTCTTCATATTGTGTTAGAGTTAGACAGAATTTTTTAAGTACCTGGTATATATCCCTGCAGGAAGAAGGTGCTCCAAAGGTGGTAACATCTAATTTCTTAAAGGGTTAGATGTTACCAGCTTTTGGAACACCTTCTTCCTACAGGGATATATATTAGCATTTTTGGAGCACTTTATTACAGGGCGAGACTTTAGCACCTTTGGAGCACCTTCTTCCTACAGGGTTAGACATTAGCACTTTATGCACACAATTAGGAACATGTAAAAGAAGTAAGTCTGTGAGACACTCTCTGAAGAAGACAATAAGGCTTTATTGAACAACAGGACTGTGGATCATAACGACCTTTTTCCTTGCATTGCTATGCCTTCAGTTTTTGAAAAGAAATTCAGCATTTGTTTTGATCTCTCTCTCTCTCTCTCCTCTCTCTCTCTCTCTCTCTCTCTCTCTCTCTCTCTCTCTCTCTCTCTCTCTCACACACACACACACACACACACATACATACATGCATAGGATATTCATCACATTACCCTCATACGTTTTTGGAACTTAGTAAAAATAAAGCAAAAAATATACATTACTATCCAACCAGTGTTAACAAAGAGCTTATGAACATTCTCTGTATACCATTTCATCCTAATTTCATTCCTGCTGTAACCATTTTATAAACTATTCATATTACCTTAGTATTTAAATATAATAATATTTTGAGAAATAAACTAATTAAGAATAGACCTTCAAATTCAAACAATATTGTATACACTATTCCTTGTAAAGAATGTAATAAAACTTACATAGGTCAAGGATCCAAAGATCTAAAGGGGAGATGCTCTCAGTATAAATATACCATTTCAAGAGGCTTAATGAATAATAACATTGTGGATCATTGGCTTAAGACAGGCCATGCTATTAACTGGGATAATTCCTCAAAAATCTGCTGGGTCAAAGATCACCGGAAAAGGAATCTGTTGGAATCTATCTATATTGAAGCTACATCAACAAACAATTCAAATCTCCATCCTGGATTGTCCCTTGATCCTCTCTCCCTGTCTCTTTTGCTTAAAGAACACTCCGCCCAGTTTAACAAACTGTAACCTTGTCCCCACTTTCCAGTTTTTCACTCAACATTCTACTATACCACAGGAAAATGATAGTCAGAAATCCAAGTGCTTTCGTCTTTACTAAAACATTGTCAAGGAGCTAATGAAATACAATTGGAGAGAAAGGTCTCAGGTACACAACAAGATCAAGAATACCAGATGGTTAATTGTCAAAAGGGTAAAAATTAAAAGAGATAATCCAGGATTATCGGATATCACACGGTCACAAACCTAAACAGATTTGACCCTAACTGAAATTAAGAAAGTTAAGTCGGAGTTTCAGTTTGTGAGCGATGATAAGAGCATCATACAGAAGGATGTCACGAATAGAACAAGGTTTGGAAAATTGTTCTTTCTGTAATGCTCTTATCATCACTCACAAACTGAAACTCCGACTTAACTTTCTTAATTTCGGTTAGGGTCAAATCTGTTTAGGTTTGTGACCGTGTGATATCCGATAATCCTGGATTATCTCTTTTAATTTTTACCCTTTTGACAATTAACCATCTGGTATTCTTGATCTTGTTGTGTTCCTGAGACCTTTCTCTCCAATTGTATTTCATTAGCTCCTTGACAATGTCTTAGTAAAGATGAAAGTGCTCGGATTTCTGACTATCATTTTCCTGTGGTATTCGCTTATTTATGAAGTCACGTGCATCTACTGTGATTTTTTAAGAATATATATATATATAAATATATCATCATATATATATATATATATATATATATATATATGTATAATATATATATGTATATATATATATATATATATTTATATATATATATATATATATATATATATGTATATATATCTTCTTTTTCTTTCCCAACGTTATCCCTAAATTAAAGGTCAGTTGCCTGATACCGCCTTCTCCACTGTCTTCTATCACTTCCATACCTTCCACAAGTGTTCTCCTCCTACTACCATAGGTTGCTAGGATTGGCCACCACAATGACTGCTTCCTGGCATCGGACACGGATTTTGGGACCTACATAGACAAGGCTGATGAATACCCTTACCTTATGAACGAAACGATGTATGTGTCACAAGGGGGAGAATCTTGTAACCTCAATTCACCAAGGTTAGTTTGGTCTGATAGCTGTTTCTTTGTTTTGTTTAGTTTTCATTTATATTTTGTTCTTATACCCGAGAGAAAGTTTGTACACTCGTTGTTTATGTCATAAGGTTGTTACAAAGGGATTTCATGCAGCAATAAACAAAGACGGAGCTGCAAGAGAGATGAAGTGGTATTCGGTTAGAGACAATCCAGATGGTTTACAAATTCCTTAATTTAACAAGACCACTGAGCTGATTAGCAGCTCTTCTAGGGCTGTCCCAAAGGATTAGATTTTTTTTTTTTACATGGCTAGGAACCAAATGACTTCTCAGGAACGGGAACTACGGCTTATTGTAGCAATGCAAAAGCAAGCGTAATTTTCTACCGACCCCCTCAAGACAAGACCAGAGAGACATCCAACAATAAAATAAAAATTCCACACCTGGACAGGATTAAGACGGTGACCCCAACCCTCGGAAAATCTAACCCTTTTGCATTTACTTACCCAAACACCTCAGCCAAATCCCTGATTACCATCCAACTTAAGACATCCCCCAAGGACACAGGCATTTATGAAATCCCATGCCTGGACTGTGACCAATCTTACATCGGATTTAAAGGAAAGTAACTTCCCCAGAGATTAATACAACATAAGCAGTCAGTTAGGTATGGACAACAGAACTCAGCTATTTTCAACCATATAAATGAACATAACCATAGAATAAACTGGAATTTGTCATGTATAATTCATAGTAGCAACTGCCGGTACAAGAGTCAAATGATGGAATCGGCCTTGATTAAACAAGAGGCAGATAATGAACATCTCAAAGGGAGCATGGGATTCAGATGTCATCGACAAGGTTTTCATTCAACCAACGCTTAAGAAGATTAAAGGAAGATTATCAGCAGGACTGACCTAAATTGGCTTACTTGTGGATTGACCTCTTGGTATATATACCTACCACCTTTTCTGTAACTTTCCTCATTCGTCTACCTGAAGAGGGAGACAGCAGTCTCTGAAATATCGTATTTTTCTCTCTATATTTTGGTGTTTTTATGGGCTCCTTTTATTAGATGGAATTCTGTTGTAACAGAACATTTTGACCAGCCCCATATATATATTCAACAATTAACAGCAGCATATCTCAGGAGATAATGATAACTTCTGTGAAACCATTCATGGTATCGTTGTAGTTCTGAATAACCCTCAGAGAGATTCTTTGTTTGAAGGGACACACTGACATGATTGTGTAGAACCGAAAGCAATGTAGCTACTCTTTCCATTTGGCGAGATGATTAGAGACTAACACGTTTTTGCCTTGGAAGGTCTGACTGTGTTACTGCACTTAAGGAACTTCAGGAGCTTCACTTCACTTATTTGAATTCGAGGTATTATCCAGATGTGCTTCAGTCATGGAGAACCCAAGGATGCTATGACACAGTGAGTAAGAAAACTATATCCTTTCACGTGACCTGATGTAATATACTTAGTTGTGTCCAGAATGATGAAGCTCGAATCACCTGATACTCTTGATATGTATCTTTTAGATTCTTGGTAAAATTTGAAGCCTAGCTGGTGCTAGTTAGCCTTCAATGCAATGCTGTAAAATAAAACAGCAATCTTTTTATATACAGATTACTGGAATTAGGGCCTTAGAGTTGGTAAGTAAATAAACAAAGTCTCTTGAGCTGAAAGACCTCTGAATTATATTACCATGTTTGGACTAGAGATGAAAATGAATTCAGTGATAAAAAGATGTTGGGAAAATAAAAATAAAATTAACACGTGAATGTAAAAGAGACAGACAGAGGGAGAGGCAATGCTG
>NC_061102.1:57724978-57762478 GCF_015104395.2 Macrobrachium nipponense | reverse complement strand
TCCCCTCCACCCCAGGGGCGATTCCAGGGGGTACATGGAGGGCAGCTGTCCTCCCAGATTTTAGCCACGCCCCTGGTTTGCCCCCCATTTTTTAAATGAAATATTATATATAAAATTAATCACTATTGAGCGAATCAGTAAATATACAGGAAACAGGAAATCCAAAACTGAAATCACAGAGTGACAACCAGTTCTTGCTTGAAAAGCAACGATAATTGAATTAGTATCCCATGAGGCTATGAAAACTAAAAGTTTTCCTTAACCCTATCACAAACAGTGTCACACAATATTACTGCAATTATGAATGTTGCTATCTTATGCTGCATATCAAACTAACAAAACTCCATTTTGATGTACTTTGTATTTATAATTCATTCATCACTTGAAATAAAGATATATGTATATCTATTAACAAATAAGAAATTAAGGTATATTGATTATTCGACTTCATCAGCACAAAGTGACCACAGTATCTGTATTCGCTGGAGCTGTCATGAAAGTGTAGGTGAAAACTCAAAGCTAAATGTCAATATGACAAAGGCCTGTTTCCAGCATAACTGCTGCACCCATATAGTACCATTGCATAATGTAATCGATATTAGTAATTGTCCCTAACATACATGTTGACAGTCCCGAGCAATGTTTATAGTAGATTAGAGTTTTCTATTTATAGCTCTGTGGCTTGTTCAAGTCTGAAGTGCATCAGCAAATACAAGGAAGTCTCTAAGCCTTTCTGAGTTCCTTGCTTGTTTGTAAACATATACATGTTTTGATATTTGGCAAAGAATTAAACATTTTGGTTGCATATCTTACTGTTATAGGAGACATTTTGGGAATAGGTAGGCATATTATGATTCATTAATTATCATTATATACATAATACTGTACAACTTAGCCTTTCTAATTAGCCTAGGCTAACTTTAGCCTATCGAAGGCTAATCAAGATCAAGGTCCAGATTGCATAATCTGGCAGATTTTTCCAAATATAAGGGGAATGTCCAGTTGGTTCCCAGCAATATACAAATTGCATATAAACAAACAAACAATAATACGATATTTCTTAATAAATATGCATTATTACCGTTTACGGATTAGTCAAATCCTCAACATTTACTTATATTTTGAGGAACAGTCAGTAAATCTTTTCTTTTGTCTTATAGTTGCTCTTTTGCTTTTATCAATTTCATGATGAAACCTATTTGAGTTTGCATTCTGTCAAGTTGAACTATAAGGTAAAATTTTGTTACAGATTTCTACTGATTTGTACAAGGCATTATGGATAAGTTCATTACTATTCAGAAACGTAGTGCAACAGAGAAGAGTGAATCTGAAGAGGCTTCGACAAAAAAGTCAAAAGGGGATTCTGATGCTGAAACTACTGCAAAGGTCACAGTGCATAGTGCACTGCCATCTCAGATACAGAAAAATAAGGAAGGCATTGCACCAGCTGATATCTCTATCTCTGCTAGTTCTAAACCTGTTCAACCACGTTTAAAGGAGTATCCTAAGCATAGTGAAGGAAATACCACTGCTCGGTCATTTGTTGGTGTTTGGTTTGATAAATATGATTGGGCTGAGTACTCTCAAGAACGTGATGCAATGTTCTGTTTTGCTTGTAGGCACTTAATTTGCATCACCTTCTTATGGCAATGCAGACGATGCATTTGTAAAGAGTGGCTTTAGACGATGGAACAAGACACAAGGAAAAGATGGGGCGATTGCAAAGCACCTGAGCTCATATATCCACAAATCCTCCTATACTGCATGGATTGACTACCAACACAATAAAACTGATAAAACATCCATTAAACAGAGTATGACTGAGGGGTATCAGAAGAAAGTCCGTGAAAATCGTCATTACATAAAAAAACTCTTGGTTAGATTATACTCCTGACACTAATACAAAATATAGCACAAAGAGGTCACAGAGAAGGTGACGATGAACAAAATACAGGAAATATCCGTAAACTTCTTAGATTCATTGCCAAACATGATCCTGTTACAGCTGAACGTGTCAAAAGTGGTCCAAAAATGAGAAGTACACCAGTTCTGCAATACAAAATGAGATGATTGATACATTTGCATCAATTGTGAGGGAAGAAATAGCTGAAAACATGAAATCCTGCCATTACTTTTCTGTTCAAGCCGATGAAGCCAAGGATGTGAGCAAAACTGAGGAATTAGCACTTGCAGTACGATTTTATGATGAAATCTCACACTGTACTCAGGAATGTTTTATTTCATTCACTCCCATGTATTCATTGGATGCTGCATATACCACAGACATAATATGGAATACTATAGAAAAATTAGGCTTAGATTATAAATCTTCTCTTGTTGGCTTGGGATTAGATGGAGCATTAGTCATGAGTGGAGGAATTAGTGGCGTTCAGAAACACATAAAAGAGAAAGCACTTTTTGCTTATTATGCTCATTATGGTCAAAAGCTCAATTTGGTTTTGACAATTGTTGCAAAGAATGTACCACAAGCATCTGAATTTTTCAGTATTCTTGAAGAAGTCTATATCTTTGCTAGTAATGCAGTGGTTCATGAGAAGTTCCTTTCTATACAGCGTGAAATGCTTCCTGAAGAACAAGTTCGAGAACTTCAAGATCTCGGTGATACTCGCTGGTGGTGTCGGGCTACCTCCTGTGAAAATGCTTTATTACGTCTGGAATGTATTATAAGACTTTTGAAGGAGACTTCTGCAGATGATACTGGAGCTCGAACTGTATCTGCTAGAGGTTTACTTGATCAGATGGATGCAGAATTTGTTTGTGTATTGCAGTTTTTCTCTGAAATTCTGGGAAAAATAAATGATCTCAGCAGCTGCAGGACAAACAGGCAGACCTTGGAAAAGCAGCTAAACTTATTTCTTGTCTTCATGAAGATTTAGCTGATGTAAGAAACTCCAACTTAATTGAGAATTACTCTAATAGGGTTGACGAACTCTGTAAAAAAAATGTGACATTTCACCAACAGTGACAAGAAAACGTCCAAGAAAACCTCGATTTTATCATGTTGGAAATAACTGGCCAGAGAGTTGTGGAGCAAAGTCATGCACAACACGTCACAATCTTGTATGAAGTACTAGACTGTTTAAATAGTGAATTAGATCGTCGTTTTTCCAAAGATTCATGTGTGATCTTCTGTGGCATTTCAGCTCTTTGTCCTGCAGGACAAACGTTCGTACATGAGGATTACTTGTAGTCATTTGCTTTATCATATTCAGTTAATCAAAGTTATTTAAAACACGAGCTACCTTTAGTTAAGAAATTGTTCCAGAAAGAACCTCAGCCACCTACATCATTGGTGGAGTTTTTGTCATTTATTCATCCATATAAATCTGCCTCTGGTTGCTTATACAGGTTACTAATGATAGCTGTAACACTTCCTATTACTAGTGCTTCTTGTGAAAGAAGTTTTTCCAAAATGAAAATAGTAAAAACATTTCTTAGAAATTCAATGACTAGTGAGAGACTAAATAACACTGCATTATTACCAATTGAAAGTAAACGGGCTGAGAGTATTGACTTAGATAGTTTTGTAGATGAGTTTGACAGCCAACATGATGATCGAAGAATCAAACTGCACTCAACATTTTGAGAATTGTCCCGACATAGTCCATATCTGTTTTGTGTTCAAATGTGTACTATAAAAACTTACCATTCTTTAATAATTGCATATTGTTATGAATTGTAAATACTTTTGAATGCCGAAACAAGTTTGAGAATTTTCATGATAAGCCTCATATCTGTCTTACTTTGTTCAAATGTACATTATACAAACTTGCCATTCTTTAATAATTGCATATTGTTTGGGATTGTATATAGTTTTGAATGTCAAACCAGCATTTTCAGAATAGTCATGACATGGTCCATATCTGTCTGTTCATTTCTTTAAGTTGTGCAAATGTGTATTACGCAAACTTAACATTCTTTAATAATTTGCATATTGGCTGGGATCGTATATAGTTTTGAATGATAAACTGAACCTTTTCAGAATTGTCATGACATGCCCCATGTATATCTGTTCATTTCATATAGTTACTACCTTTCTTTATTTGGTTCAAATGTGTATTATATTTATACATACTAACCATTCTTTAATGTTTGCGAATTGTTTGGAACTGTATATAGTTTTGAATGTTAAATTTTCATATCATGCAAGTCAGGTAAAATAGTCGCCTTTTCCTATGATTCCCACCCAACAATTATCTTTGCCCCAGAGTTGCCCCCCCCCCTCCCCCTTACTTTTTGAGGGGTAGAATCGCCACTTCTCCACCCTCACCACCAAACAGAGGAACAGATAACTTGGCAAGCCCCGACTGTGCTTGCTTATCTCTCTCTCTCTCTCTCTCTCTCTCTCTCTCTCTCTCTCTCTCTCTCTCTCTCTCTAGTTTACAACAACAGGTCCAGATGAATGTTGTGATGAGAGTGTGCTATTTTATATTGTTATCATTGCTGTTGATGCTGATCTTGTAAATATTGGTCTCTTCTCATTCAGTTTGCGGTTACAATGCCTACAGATGTGGACTCAGATTTGTAATCAGATAAGAAAACGACCCAATTGTATATATTCTATCTATCTCAATTTCATATATTTTCACTTCCTTTCTGCAGCTGTGGCGAATGTCAGAAGAGGAGAGGAAGGAGGGCAAATAAGTTTATCCGACGAACATATCGATCAGAAAATGTAAGAGTCACCTTTGCCAGTCACGACCGGATCAAAACAAGAAAGGAGTTACTACCTATGGCACATCATTGTTTATGAAGGAAAACTGAAACAAAAACATGAATAAATTTGCTTGCATCATATATACATGTCTCTATATTCAAGTATATGAAGATATACAAAATATATGTCTGATGTAAAGATCGTACCTACAGTGATTTTACAATGGGCGGCTGAACCCCTTGAGTGGGAAATAAAACAGTGCTCTTTCAGTAGCAAATTTTTCTCATGAGTTTGAACAGATTCTTCTCTTCCCACAGACAGAACTCTACAAATAATAATAATAATATTTTGGCAATTTTTCATTCGGTGTCAGAATGGGGGGAGGGGTGTCCTCCTATTAGCTGTGAGCATAATGACTCATCAGGGAGAGTCTGGGTGATGGACGTGATTACTGATTTTGGTTGGCGTCAGGTCCCGGGAGTTTGAGTCAGAGGGCACTACAAACCCTGAGATTCAAATGCCAGAATATGAAGTATTCTGATGTATGTCTGTAGCAGGATTCGAACCAGCATCCGTAGTTTCAGAATGAGGTCACGTTACCAACCGGTTGCTGGTTCGAATCCTGCTAAAGACAGACATCATAATTACTTTATATTTTTACATATAGGTCTGAGGCTTCGTAGTGACAAGCGTATTAAAAAAATGTGAAGAAGAACTCGAGAAATTAAAAGGGTATATTGTGGTCATTACAAATATACATGTATCTGTGTTACGGACTTTGAGATCTCAGAGACAATGTTACGGTGTCGAAATATCCTGGAAAGGGTCGACACAGTGTTACGGCCTCTGAGAGAGGTCCGCTTCAGGTTCGATAAAAAATAATAAAAAAAAATATTTCAACACCAACAGTTGAAACTGGGGATACGAATATAGAAAGAAATACTAACACAACAAAGGTTTATTTACACGCTTACTAACAAAGGTAAATGCAGAATGGTATCTCCTATTTACATAAAAAGACAGAATCTTACACTGCATGAACTAGGGGAACAGTGAGGCAATTCAAATACTTGCTAGTCAATTTGGCAATTCGAGGAGTTGGTTTCTCCTAAAGTAGAGCGGCAATTGCAGACGTCCTCTTGACTCCGTATAGCAGAAAATAGTCTATTTGTAAGGCAGGAACTCCCCCCTTTTCTTCTCCGAAGTCTGCTCAACGTAGAGACAACTCAGTCGTCCACTCCTGAAGACGATTAGACCAGTATCCAACCAACTCTCGAACAACTCTTCTTCTGATTCTTCGTCGGTTCCTTTTTCTATTATCTCTCTCGGAAGGTCTCTGCAGCTGCTGATCTCTCACTGATAATCTGATCTGTGGCTCTTACTGAGGATATCTCTCAGTGACTAACTGGAAATCTCTCTCTTACGATCTCTCTATCTCCTCCTCCTTCTGCTACTTCCTCCGTCGTATTTATACGGCATTCTAGGGGCGGGGCCTACGGCGAGCGTCACAGACTCCCGAGTTTACTAGGACTCCCTAGATGAATCTAGACGAGGTATTGCATCAGAAAACGCGGCATTTCTCCCGACACATTAGGCGCGTGTTGAGCTCCACAACACGCCCAACGATTCCAGAACAGCCGCGAGAAACAGGTTACAGGCGCCTCCTTTCCTTTATCTTTCTTTGCTAGGAAGCAATTACCATCACAATCTGGTAAGAAGTGACCAGTAGATTCCACATAAGTGAATGTATGGCCTAAAGGGGCTATTAAAATGAGGCCATGAGATATAAAGGACGATAATGTCCTCATCTTCCAAATGGAAATGAATACTGAACTTTCATTCAAAGTCTCGTTAGAATGATTCATGGTTCGACAACAGCTTCACATGGAAAGAAAGTGTCAAGAGGGGTGAATAAAAGCTCTGACTGTTGTGTTCCTGTTACCCCTTTAGTTGCAAAAGAACACCAAATTTCACGCTTTTTCAACACTCCCATGGCGCACAGGGAAGCACTTCGTTTGCACCGTCCCTCACTGACTTGTCTGCACAAAAAAAGTATTCCTAGCCAGTCCTCGTCAATCTCTTCAAGAAGCAAATGGCAGTCCTCCAACTTCCTAACCAAGGCCTCGACCGACCAACCCAAAAACTAAAAATCTCCAGCACTTTCAAGAGATTTCTGACTAAATGGTCTAACTCAGAGGACGAGAGGAACATTTTCGTAGAAGAAAAAGCCGGCCTTCGATTGGCGTCAACGAGGCCGGAGAAGTCCCCTTGGGAGGCGGCAAACACTCCCAAAGGAGCTGCTTCTCTGGTAACGTTTCTTGGTTAGCTTCGAAGGCAGAAAGGCAACAGGTGCTTTGCCTTGACCCTTCTTAGTCGAGAGAATGGTGTAAGGGTCCCAGAACAGTGATGGTCTTATGTAGAAATCCAAGAGGAGAACGATATAGAGTGGCAGCCCCGGACCATTGAGATACAACGAACGAGATACCAACTGTAACCCCTACTGGTATTTAGGAGTAGACTTGTAAACTGTGAAACTGACCATCTGCCGAAAATATATGCGTGGCTTATTCAACAAGCACCACTAATTGCTTGTTAGATTTTGGGTCTAGATCCAATATATGAGATACCAGATGAAACTAATATATAATATATCTGCAGACTCTACTGAATATAGAATGACCAGTGACAGACATTTTGAAGGGTGGGTTCCCCCTGACCGACGCACTGAAAAGGGGGGTTAATTGGATCTAGATCCAACTTCAGAGATACCGAGTAAAATTTACACTACAATATCACTGCACATCCTAGAATACTGTGGTGGTAATGAACGGCGTTTTAGTGGGTGGTTACCCCGACAGACGCCCCACAACGAGTGGGGAGGGGGAGACAGGATCTGCATCCAACATTGGAGATACCAAGTAAAATTTGTACTACAATAGCACTGCACATCCTAAAATACTGTGGTGGTAATGACAGATGTTTAAGTGGGTGGTTACCCCCTGACAGACACCCCACAACGATGGGGAGAGGGGGAGGGGGAGGGGGAGACAGGATCTGCATCTAACATGGAGTTACCAAGTTAAATCTGTACTACAATAGTTCTGCATATCCTAGAGTACTGCGGTGGTAATGACAGACATTTTAGTGGGTAGTTACCCCCTGACAGACACCCCACAACGAGTGGGGGGAAGGGGGAAAGGGAGGGGGAGACAGGATCTCCCTCCAACATCATAGTACCAAGTAAAATTTGTACAATATCGCTGCACTTCCTAGAGTACTGCAGTGGTAATGACAGATATTTTAGTGGGTAGTTACCCCCTGACAGACACCCCACAACGAGTGGGGGGGAGGGGGAGGGGGAGCCAGGAACTGCATCCATCATTGGAGATACCAAGTAAAATTTGTATTACAATAGCACTGCACATCTTAGAGTACTGCGGTGGTAATGGCATATATATTAGTGGGTGGTTTCCCCCTGACAGGCACCCACAACGAGTTGGGAGGGGGAGGGGGAGGGGGAGGGGGAGGGGGAGGGGGGAGGGGATGCAGGCTCTGTATCCAAAATCGGAGATACCAAGTATAATTTGTACTACAATAGCACTGCTCATCCTAGAGTACTGTGGTGGTAATGACAGACATTTTGTGGGTGGTTACCCCCTGGCAGACACCCCACAACGAGTGGGGAGGGGGAGAGGGAGGGGGAGACAGGATCTGCATCCAACATTGGAGATACTAAGTAAAATTTGTACTACAATAGCACTGCACATCCTAGAATGCTGTGATGGTAATGCCAGACATAACCTACGATTGGAAGGGAGAGATGGGACACCTTGAAATAATTCAAAATCTATCATAGGCAATATTAATATTAGAAATATAGTAAGTATCTGAAAATCGTGAGCCTGATAAAATTTAAAAGGCATAAAATTCAAGAAATATTGTGAGGTTTCAGGATTAGAATTACTGCCGGAGTTATTTTTTTAAATTCCTATTGAAGTTTGGAATATTTCACTTCATTAATTCCATCACATCTATATAAATACTATGTGTGAGACTTACTACTGTGCATTTCAGGGCCTTGTCTAATAGGTTTTCGTTGATAAAATCTTTCCAAATCATCGGATATGGGTCATATTTTGGAAATAGCTATTTGAAGCCACGGCCTAATTGGCAAAAATATGCATTGATGCCTAATGTTGATAATTAAGTCACTTATCGTAGTAAATCACAGAAATTTTATGGGAAACTTAGATAAATTTAGTAAGCACCCAGAGGGAGGCTAGTGAAACGTCATTACTGAAGGCCCTTCCAATCATTTATACTGTAGTATGACGTACTTTACTAGACACCCCGCCCAAATACTTTAGGAATGAAGACTCAGATGTTGGTAGTAGTAATAATAGTAGAAGTATATGGGATTCTTGTTTTGCTTCACACACACGAACACCTACCCTACTTTCTCATCTTTCTGATGAATCATGTGTTTTAAGTAAAGTACAATAAAGGAATGGGCATAAAATGAAAATATTAATACTGTAATACAGTTCCTTGGCGCAATTCACGTTTCCTTTAACTTGAAATATGCACCAAATCTTACACACTCTCTGTGAAAACCATTGTTACCCTGAAGTTTCTGTTGATTCATATTGTCTCAAAAGTTCCGGTTCACGTGTACCTGCTTAGTCCTGCTAAATGAATGTAGCATAACGCAAATGTTCTAACCTTAACTTCCTTAATGCATGATCAGTCCCATAATAAATCCAAAGTATTTAGTATATTACACAATTCCCCATTTATTATTCTGTACTTGAAACTGACACTAATGTTGCAGGGTTGTTGAATGCTTATCACGAGCCTATGTATTCCGGGTTTTATCTATGCTTATTTTTTTGATGAATTTGAAGTTACTGCAAAAACTCGCAAAACGAAAGTAGTCTCGCCGTCACGAGGACAATTTTCTAGGCTTGCCAGAGGTAAAACAGCAGTCATGTATAACCTGGCTTGCCCTGTCGTTGGCGACTCGGCGATGTTTACTATTATACAAGGTTACCAGGTATATCGGGCCAAAATATCTTACCAAACACCTCTTGACTATCGTATTTTCAATATGATTGTGTATCACCAGTTCCAAAAGTTTTGCATAACTGATTAAGAAAATGTAAACAGAAATTGGGTTATAATTGCTATGCATTCCTATAGTCAACGTAAAATTGTGCAATAAAAAGAGTAATATTGCAATATGTATATTTACTAAATTCCTTTGCTATAATGTTGTTATATTTATATAGTATACCAAATTCTTATACATTACTCTTGGTATCACCAGTGGAAACCGTAATATTATCGTAATTCTCAACAATTCTCAACAAGAGGGTCAAATATTTATTTCCACGATCATTGTCACACTACTGGGAACACTGCTATTAAGCCTGATGTCATACTTTACGTCACAAGTAGCCTCCCTCCGGGTGCTTACTAAATTTAGCTAAGTTTCACTTGAAATTTCTGTGATTTACTCCGATAAGTGCCTTAATTATCAACATCAGACATCAGTGCATATTTTTGCCAATTAGGCCGTGGCTTCAAATAGTTATTTCGAAAATACGATCCATATCCGATACTTTGGTAAGATTTTATTGACGAAAACCAATTAGACACGGCCCTGAAATGCACAGTAGGCTTGGTCTACTCTCTATAGTTTCACACACACAAACACACACACACACACACACACACACACATATATATATATATATATATATATATATATATATATATATATATATATATATATATATATATATATATATAGCACTATCCTTTGGTTTGGAGTTATTACTTCACACAAAGTATGTTATCTGAATGGGAGGGGGTCACAAGTGGCAACAGCTACAAGTATGTGTGCTGAGCCATTTTTTAATAATTAAAACAGTCATATGGTGCCACTCTCAATTCCTCTAAAAAAAGAAATGTAAGATAAGTATTGGGTAATTCCGGGATAGATGGCCATGCGGGAGAAATGGCCCATCGATGTAATTCCTACATTATTCACCAGATGGATCTGCTGCGCTCTCAGCAGTGAGTGCACTGTTGACATGGACGGTTGATGTCGAAAAACCATAAAAAAAACATCGCAATTGTGAGTATTTTAGATAAAATCTGTTCTCTTACTGTGAATAATTTTGTTGTCATTGTACACATGCTAAAAGATTATATGTTTTAGCGACCTTGACCTCTGAAACATATCATGATAAGCAAGTTGGTGTTCTCTGTACATACCTGCCTCATATGAAGTGGTACAAAGTCAAACATCGTTGTTTGTGTGCTATGGCCATCTCTCCCTTAAAAATGGGAGAGATGGCCATCCTCGAAGAGTTATTTTTGTAGAAAAATGCAGTTATGTGTTTCCTTTTTTTCAGATGCCAAATAAGTACATATCAAAGCCTGGTAGTACTCGTGGGAAATGGAGTGAGAAGGGGCTGCAAGATGCTATTGAAGCCACCAAAAAGGGTACATCTGTGCGTCAAGCATCAAAGTTATTTAGTATACCACGAAAGACACTGGGCGTAAATTAACAAGAATGCAATTTGGAGAACTACTCAGTGATTGTTGGGGAAAATCAGCCATCCCAGAAAATGCTGTTGCAGGATTTAGGTCTACTGGTATCTATCCCTACAATCCAGAGGCTATTCCTGATCATGCATTTGTGAACTGGGATGCAAATGATCGTGACATTGAAGGTAGAGCTACCGCTAATTTTCCTGAAGGAGAGAACACTGATGACACAAGTAGTTCCACAGATAATACGGCAATAACTTAACAAGAACCACAGCGTAGCACTTCTGCACAAACTGAAAATTCATTAACCCATTCAAAGCTGCTCAATGATATGCCACTCTTCTTACATCACATGAAAATATCAACACAGTGAAAATGAAAAAACTTAGGTCAAAGCCTAAACCTCTGTCTAAACCAAAGAGGACGTCACGTCTCTCATCAAGTAGCAGCTCTGAGGAAGATGTCGAGATTCAAGATGAGTCAGGTGATGAACCTGATATTCTCACTAATGAGTGTGTGGGATGTGGTGAAGATTATGACCATACAACTAAGAAAGTGGACTGGATCCAGTGTGTTCGCTGCAAACGATGGCTTCATGAAACATGCACATCCTATACTGATGTGTGTCAGTCATGTGGCAAAATCATAACTAAAAATCAAATTTAAATTTCAAAACTAAATTTTCATTCTTTGTTTTGTTTAAGTTTGTTATGTTTGATACTTTTCCATTTGCTCTTAATTATGTTTTCACTGAATTATGCAAACACTAATGTGCACTATTATAAGGAATACAGTTCTATTTTCATTTTTGTTCTGTCTAAGTAGGCCTACATCTGTTTTAATTTTTATCATGCAATAAGGATACAACTGGCATTAAAGTACTTTTTAAAAGTCATAAGTCTATGTATACTGTATATCCCCTTAATTATCATGTTTATATTTAGACGTTTGCCATCTAACTTAAAATAATGGTGTGGCCAACTATCCCACAAATCTGTGGCCATCTCTCCCGGACACCTCGGGACAGATGGCCCACGAACAGATGTTAAAAATTAAGTATTATGGTTACTTAATGACATATCTATAGGTTACCATTTATGCTATGGCAAGCTTATGCGTTAAAGAAACGGCTGTGATTTTGTTTTGGAAATATTGACAGAAAAAATAGTACTTTTAGGGGGTTGAAAAAACTATGGCCATCTATCCCGGACTTACCCTTCTCGTTTTAATAGCGTCTTTGGTCATTTTCTTTTCTTGCCTATAGTTAGGACACTGCTGCCATGTCGAGGTTCGTAGCCCAACGTGTCTTACCATAACTGAATTGTTCTTTAGTTGCTGTTGGTTCGTGTGGATGAAATGAAATTTTTATCGGATATGGGAATTCGATTGATATTAAGACCAAAGTCCCATCATAAAGAGCCGTTTTAACACCCGCACATTCACAAAGAGATGATGAATCACAACACAAATAATTGCTGGAAACGGAAATGTGACTGAAATGTTCAGGATAAGCTAACTATAAAGATTAAAACATTTTCCCCCATTTTATTCCCCCTCCCGAAGTTGACGATCATACAACTTGGAGCTCCTGTCAGTTATCTAATAGTCCACTTATTTTCGGCTGCCTCACTCAAATTGATCTGTGCACTATCACCAAGTATCAGGTACCATATATATTCAGGGAAGAAAATCTAAACTCAAATAAAAATGATACGCAGTTTGATGTTTAAAGCCAGCTGAGTGCGTTTGTCTCTTAACATCCCGCCGGCACGCACCACAGGCAGCCTATGTAATGTGTTTCAATTGGCTTTGACGACCATTATTCGGCTAATTTTCTCCCTAGTAATATTTTTTTCTTTATTTGTTCATTATATCCAATAGACAGGCACTAACATCATATTATATCCTCACGTCTGTTCAATGTATTTACCATTGTTAATATGATTTATAATGCGTCTCCAACAGTCATAAAAATCGGACAACCGAATGTGCAAATATGTCAGCTGTGTGCAAGGCATAGGGCGTCAATCACTGGAGTAGCGATCTCCCTGCCGAGAGTGACTTCGGAAGGCCATATTGAAAGGTCTCGGTCCAGCTCTTAGTACTATATTTTCTATTACTATTACTTATCTTTATCATTATTATTATTATTTTTTTTTTTTTTTTTTTTTTTTTTTTTTTGCTCTATCACAGTCCTCCAATTCGACTGGGTGGTATTTATAGTGTGGGGTTCCGGGTTGCATCCTGCCTCCTTAGGAGTCCATCACTCTTCTTACTATGTGTGCCGTTTCTAGGATCACACTCTTCTGCATGAGGCCCGGAGCTACTTCAGCCTCTAGTTTTTCTAGATTCCTTTTCAGGGATCTTGGGATCGTGCCTAGTGCTCCTATGATTATGGGTACGATTTCCACTGGCATATCCCATATCCTTCTTATTTCTATTTTCAGATCTTGATACTTATCCAATTTTTCCCTCTCTTTCTCTTCAACTCTGGTGTCCCATGGTATTGCGACATCAATGAGTGATACTTTCTTCTTGACCTTGTCAATCAACGTCACGTCTGGTCTGTTTGCACGTATCACCCTATCCGTTCTGATACCATAGTCCCAGAGGATCTTTGCCTGATCGTTTTCTATCACTCCTTCAGGTTGGTGCTCGTACCACTTATTACTGCAAGGTAGCTGATGTTTCTTGCACAGGCTCCAGTGGAGGGCTTTTGCTACTGAATCATGCCTCTTTTTGTACTGGTTCTGTGCAAGTGCCGGGCATTCACTTGCTATGTGGTTTATGGTTTCACTTTTCGTATTGCACTTCCTACATATGGGAGAGATGTTATTTCCGTCTATCGTACTTTGAACATATCTGGTTCTTAGGGCCTGATCTTGTGCCGCTGTTATCATTCCTTCAGTTTCCTTCTTTAGCTCTCCTCTCTGTAGCCATTGCCAATTGTCATCGCTGGCTAGTTCTTTAGTCTGTCTCATGTATTGTCCATGCATTGGTTTGTTGTGCCAGTCCTCTGTTCTTTCTGTCTTTCTCCTGTCTCTGTATATTTTTGGGTCTTCGTCTGCTTTTATTAGTCCTTCTTCCCATGCACTCTTTAGCCACTCGTCTTCACTGGTTTTCAGATATTGCCCCAGTGCTCTGTTTTCGATGTTGACGCAGTCCTCTATACTTAGTAGTCCTCTCCCTCCTTCCTTTCGTGTTATGTATAGTCTGTCTGTATTTGCTCTTGGGTGTAGTGCTTTGTGTATTGTCATATGTTTCCTGGTTTTCTGATCTATGCTGCGGAGTTCTGCCTTCGTCCATTCCACTATTCCTGCGCTGTATCTGATTACTGGCACTGCCCATGTGTTTATGGCTTTTATCATATTTCCGGCATTATTATTATTATTATTATTATTATTATTATTATTATTATTATTATTATTATTATTATTATTATTCGACCCAATTTCACAGAGAAAAATTACCTTACGAAAACACACCTAAGCACTCCAACCATTGTGGTCAGGCCTAAGCATCTGCTCTTGGATCTAAGCAGTGTCAAGCATAAATGGTTCCTGTGTAAATACAGGACTTTCTTTGCATATGGTAGCGAAGCACTAACTAAACAGTAATGTAGTACAATCACTAAACACCAACACTCACAATGCACTTACTCAGTAAGCACTCGCACTTGCATACATTCACTATACACACACACACACACACACACACTTAACATACACTCACACACACTCTCAATAACACAAAATACTCTGAATACCCAACACTCACTAGGCACTCAGTTATCACTAAATGCTACTAAACACTTAAAACACTAAATTTACTAAATACTCATTATACCCCAAACACTCGGTAAACATTCACTAAACACTCACTTAATCCTAAAAATTAATTAAACTCTAAACATTCACTAAACCCTAAGCGCTCATTAAATACTAAATGCTTACCAAACCCTAAATACTTTTTAAATATTAAACAGTAAATGAACATCCACTCATTAAAAACTTAATAAACACTTACATACTAAACATTTGCTAAACACTAACATTCACAAGACATTTACCAAACGCTCACTTAAAATTTGCAAAACTTTCACTAAAACCCTAAACACTCACTAAATACTTACACACTAAATATTCACTAAACACTACCATTCACAAGACATTCACTAAATGTTCACTTAACATTCACAAAACATTCACTAAACCCTAAAGACTCAGTAAACATTCACTGAATACTGACACATTAAACAGTCACTAAACCCTAAATATTCATCAAACACTTACTCATAAACATTCACTTAATACTTACTCACTAAACCCTAACAATTCGCTAAACACTGACTCATTAAACATTAACGATAGAAAAAATTGACAATCGCACTAATTTTTCATTTCTCTTATTTTCTTTACATTAATGCTAGGTGATTATTCTTTTTTTTTTTGGTCTAGTTTGCTCTTGTATTTATTCATAATGTTCTTGAGAGAATGGAAATGTTCGAAATAACTTGGTGTGTGGAGAGATTGTTTGAAAAACAGAGATAAACTGATAATACAAAAATGTATCCATGATTTCATTAGTATGAAAGTCAGTTGAAACCAAAAGAAAGTAGTTCTACTTCGATAAAACAAACCGAGTAGGCTATAGCGCAATTATTATGATATGTAACCTGACTATAGCGTATATATTACATATGTACTACTATCTATTTAATGGGTGCGTATTACTCTATTTAACAAATGTTATGTACATATACATTTTACAGCAATAACTCTAATAATGATAAGAACTTATATGCTACTTTACAGTGCCAGACTTCCAGCCACCACTACATTAATTTTCACCTCGTAAACAAAGCTAAAGCGAGTACTATAATTGAAGTCAGTTGCTTGCATAATAAAATAATAATATGACTGAATTATTATGGGCCTACAGATGACTGTTATTATATGAAACAAACAAATAAGTTTTAGATAAATACAAAGGATATAGAAAGGAAAAAAATATTTATTAAATATATCACGATAATGTATAATACGGGTCAATAGTAACCTACTATGCTAGTCTAGACATTAATTATCAGGGCTTGCCCTTCCCCCTGCCCACCTGTTAGGGTGTGTCTGTGAAGGGGAGACCACCTACTAAAATGTCTGTCATTACCATCACAGTATTCTAGGACATGAAGCGCTATTGTAGTACAAATTTTAGAGTTAGTATCTCCAATGTTGGATGCAGTTCCTGTCTCCCCCTCCCCCACTCGTTGTGGGGTGTCTGTCAGGGGGTAACCAGCCACTAAAATGTCTGTCATTACCACCACAGTATTCTAGGATGTGCAGTGCTATTGTAGTGTAAATTTTACTCGGTATCTCGTAAGTTGGATCTAGATCCAATTAACCCCCCTTTTCAGTGCGTCTGTCAGGGGGAACCCACCCTCCAAAATGTCTGTCACTGGTCATTCTATAATCAGTAGAGTCTGCAGATATATTATATATTAGTTTCATCTGGTATCTCATATATTGGATCTAGACCCAAAATCTAACAAGCAATTAGTGGTGCTTGTTAAGTAAGCAACCCATATATTTTCGGCAGACGGCCAGTTTCACAGTTTACAAGTCTACTCCTAAATACCAGTAGGGGTTACAGTCGGTATCTCGTTCGTTGTATCTCAATGGTCTGGGCTGCGGGACTATGACTGGTGTGGTCTCCACAGGCTAAGAAAGTCTCCCCCCCCCCTCCCAAAAATCCCCCTTTTATCAATGGTCTCCTTCCTCAAATCTCAAATCTATCTGCAGACACAAGATATGCACCAGTCAGAAGAACTGAGATGAAGGCACTCCCAGTGATATAAATATAAATTTATGAAATATGGAAGGAAACAGGAAAATACAAAATGGAAAGATTTTACAAAAGAAAGAAAAGAGAGAGAACAGGGACAAAGATAGGGAGACCTGTACCTGTGAAACATAAAATTCCTGTCATATTCAACAAGCATTCAACTAATACAAACCATTTCTTACAAATTATTGTGATACTGTAACTGGAAATAAGACACCTTAACATTACTGAAGGAGAGCCAACATTTTCATTATGCCTGAAAGGTCATTTACCTGTGAGGTAAAATTCCACACACAGGAAGTACTTTTTTGAAACAAGAGATTGAAGATACGGAAATATCAAAACATAAACAAGAGTAAGAGATAAATGAAAGAAACCCAGTGACAACGACCCATTGACAACCAAAGTCACAAATAATAAGTCAATGTGCACTGCATTTCATGGGAGCATTATATCCTCTGTTATTGCAACTTATGAACACTGGCAAGAAGACCATTCCATACTTCAACAGGGGTTCAGGTAGATCACCAATTCCCATTCTCCCTCCCCATGGTTAAGGCAGTAAAGCATCCAAAATTATGCTGGCAGGAGAATGTCTCAAATGGAACCAAGGATCCGTTCATTTGAAAAATTACCATGTCCACTCTTAAGATTTCTCAGACTCTACTGGACTTTCACAAACCTGTCACTAGGACTAACTATTGCATCTGGAACAGCATCTATGAAGGGAAACAAGCCTTGACATCCCTTCCTCTCTCAATATTTGGATGCTGACTAGTGGGCACTACAAAAGCATCCCTATTTGCATGGCAAATATAATACTAAATTGAACCCACTCCAGTGTGTTCTGCTATTTAACAGTTAATATCCACAGTCTGAAGAAATCAGGGACAACAGTTATAAAACATGCTTTGTGCAGGCAAGCAGTGAACAATTACAACATATTCCTTCAAAGAAAGAACGGGAAAACAGAAAAAAATATTGAGTGGCTGCAGTGTCAATTGTTATAGATCAGCAGGGTTTCCAGAACTTTCCTGTCGCAAGTAAATCCTAGATTCCCTACGTATAAGATTGACAATAAATATATTTTTTTTTTAAACAACGATACTACCTGGTGGACAATGCACTGCCCACTGTTCACCTGGCCATCTTGTCAGCAAGGACATAAGTTGTTCAAGCATGTATCAAAAATTAGCCCTGTGACACTTGAATCAGAAAGGCTATAGCTATCCTTCACATTCTATACCTCTCTATCAACATGAACACACTGCAAACATCAACAGCACATCAAATTTCAATCAACACAGGTTTTGATGGCAATAGACAAATCCTCACAATAACAAGGAAGAGTGAAGTGAGGTAAGTGACAAAGAACACAGTCAAATGAGCACTCTATACACAAGTTACATGTGCAAAGGACAGAGGACATCAGAGCAAGCATCTAATAAAGGGAGTCTTTCACAAGTGGAGGCCACACCAATAAAAACTTTTAGCACCAATTGGTTTGGGACCTCAGCTGCTCAATCGCCCCATTTCTAAGCCAACATTGATGCTAAGGCACAAACAAAATAAAGGATTTACGATTCATGTGAATATATACTCCACAATTACTATAGGAGAGACAGGCAAAACCTCTGGAAAAAAATAAAAAATAATATAATAAAGAAAATAAAATAAATCGGTGAAAAACTTGGATGAATCTGTCTTCTAATGGCAGATGGAGTTGCTTGTAGAATTCTGTTGCAATGAAAACTCAGCACCTGGAATGTAGTCCTCATTTAGGTACAGATACAAGATAGTAATTTAAACGCTCTATATAGCAAATGGCACCAGATATGACTCCTTCATTGCTACGAACATACCAAGTGAATTTTCTTCCCAATTCTCATATTACTCTTCCCACATACACTAGATGGTAGCTGTCAATAGTATTAGCACTGCCAAAATTACATATCATACAAGGTAGTTCAACCAGACCATGACCCATCTGCCAAACCAACCTCCTCTTCTACTGTCCCCTGCTGCTGCAACTGCAACTTTCATCATACATCTCTATGACTAAATAGTGTAATGTTAGTTAGGATAACAACAAAACTAATTCATTCTTCATTCAGTGACTTCTGCTCCCTGAAACTAAGGCTATTATATAAGTCCTCACCATCCTTGACTCCTATTATGCATTATTTATTATTACCAGTAAAATAAACCAATGAGTTCAATTTACATTCTCAGTGTTCTTTTGAGACACTTTATCATTAACATTTAGTTGAACATTCAATGGAGCAAAACCAAGTAGTAGTGGCAGTAGTTTGACAACCAATGGTGAAGTGACCAAAGCCAGAGAGAGAGAGAGAGAGAGAGAGAGAGAGAGAGAGAGAGAGAGAGAGAGAGAGATGGGTTTGTAAATGGATGTGTGTGAAAAGTCCATTATCTAATTATTTAAAATATTTTATTTATATATATTTCTTTTTTGTTAAAGGCGTGGAACTTCTTCCCTTCTTGTGGATGGGTCTTAAAGACAGTGTAAAGATGCCGGAGTAGAAGAGTTCGTGGTAAAGTTGTAATCTTGATTGGAGTAACATTAAGTGTACCAATGATTATTTTGTATACTTTTGTGAAGACAGGTGAACTTAGTCAATTATTGCTTTTAAAATTGGCCTAATAGCCTTTACAGTGACTTTGTGATTTGAAGCAGTGCCTAGTGTGCAAGCATCATTAAATGAATTATTGTATCAATCTATAACAAGATGGATAGAAGTGTAAATAAATGAGAGTTGGTTATTATTTTCAATTTTGAGAAGGCTGAAGCTAACCAAATCCAGTTGTAAGGGAAAAGGTATGTTAGTATATCTTATTGACACCGAGTTGGTGAACGTACTGAAGTCCCTGGTGTTATAGAGCAAACTGATATGTTGGAGTGAAATTCTGGCAAAGTGGTACTCTTGTTAACAAAAAATTTACTTCTTGTTACAGATGTCTATGTCATATTATTGTTATTGAATAAGCATATTTTTCTGATTGGATTTAAGACCCTTATGTTGTAAAGGGAAAATATATTTTGTATAGATATTGCTGTGCTATTCTTTTATACTGATTTGCAGATACAGAGTAACTCTTTGGATATGCAAATTTTACTGCTTGTGTTTAGTATAGTATCAAAATTAAGTAGTGTAGAAAACTGATGTGTGCTCGATTGTGTGTGTAGTGTGAAAGTGGTATATTTTCCTTAGCAATTCCAATTTTTCCAAGAAAATAAGAGTTTCCTTATATCTCATGTAGTACTTATATTTCTATTTTTCATTTGCTCTGATTTTAGTAACCTTGAGTTGTAAAGGGACCAAACTTCCATTGTTTGGCTGTGTAGTAGTTCTAGAATAAATTATTATTAGGGAAAACTTAGTCTGAATAACCTTACATACTTTCACCCAACACCATCTGCCCTTTACTTTCTGTTGCTTCGTCAAACTGGCCACAACATCATTTTTGGCGCCCAACATGTAGAGTAACGTAAGATGGCGGAAGTAGGAAATATGGAGGGTGAGAGAGAGATAACGTTGGGGGAGAAGTTCTTTAGTCCTCAAAGGGAACAACAGCCTGAGGTGGTATATGCCACAACGGAGCAATTTAGAAGATTGAAGACGGAGATGAGGAATATGGAGGAAAGAAAGATAGCCAAAGCCTTGGAAGGCATCAGTAAACAAAAGGAACCGTTGTTTGGGATGGTAGAAGCCTCCGGTGAACATTCAGCAAGAATAAGGAAAATGGAACTGTTGTTTGGGATGGTAAAAGCCTCCAGTGAACATTCAACAAGAATAAGGACAGGGATAGGAGAATTAGTAGACAAGCAAATAACTATAAAGTTATAAAAAGATTGGGAGATAAAGGAATCAAGGATGACAAGAGTAAAGGAACTATTAAAAAGGTACCCAGAAGAGACGTGGGGGCTGTTGGAGGTGGTTTGACAAACGTCGATGACAGCAGTCATGGATTAAGATAGAGAGGAAGAGGAAGATAAGACACAAGGAAATGAGTCAAGGTAAGAAGTTCAAGACAAAAAACAGAAAGGGTATGAACTGACGAAAGATAGTTGGGACACCAAAAGCGATTTGTTCGGAGCTAGTAGTGAGGAAGAGGAATATAAAACTGATGAAACTGCAATACGAACTACTAATTTCCTTAGGGAACTCCCAAAAATTGCCAGATATGATTTGAGATAAGGGAAGGACATAAAGGAATATTTAATTGAATATGAGAGGTATTGTAAGCAAAAGTATGGTAATAATAATCAGATATGGGCAAATTAGTTAGGAAAATTCAAAGAGTGGAGATTGAAAGAATATTGCAAGAGTATGTGTGAGTGAGAACTCCCTTATGGCACTCTAAAGGAAAAATAATTAAACAAGTACATAAGATGAAAGGTTGTGTTGTTTCATTTTTGGTTCTGCAAAAATGAAACCTGGAGAAGAGGTAGTACTATATGCACACAGTTTAGAAGCATTAGTTAGGAAAAAGTTTGGAGATAAAAGATATAGAGCAGATTAAGAAGTTAATAAAAAAGTGTTTGGAAACAATACGAGTAGAATTACATAGAAACATAAACATAAAATGCAAGTAAAGAATAAGATGGGCTGGCGAAAGCATAAACTGGGATGATGTTTTGGAAATCTTGGAAGAGTCGCAGTACGATGGAGAGGAGGAAAAAGAGATATACTAAGTGCAGGATTAAACGTAGGATGTGATAAGTCACGTACAGTTGCTATGGTACACGAAGATATTAAGGCAGTAAGGAAGTTAATGGCGGCATACCAGAAGCGTGAACAATCCAGATAGGGAAGCGGCCAAAATAGTAAGGGTAGAAATACTAAGTGGAACAGGGCTGGAAGTAGTAGTAGGGAAAGGTATAAAAATGTAAATGTGGGAAGACAGTAGTACTCTAATGGAAAAAGGTCTAATGGGAATGTAAAAGGACAACAAGGAAACATGAACGTTAGGGAGGAAAACCTGTTTTAGATGTGGGCAAGTGGGTATGAAAAATCAACCATTAGGTGGACAAGGGGTACTTACTTTGGCTAAGGAAGAAATGGTTATTTGATCTAAATTGTTATTTGATCAAAGACTGTAAGAAGATAGAAAACTTTAGATGTTTTGGTTGTGGTCAGACAGGGCATAGGATTAGACTGCCAGAGCAATAAGAATGGGATTTTGAATTTGGCCAACATAGCTAGGTGTGGCATTTGTGGCGGAAAGGGGCATTTTGCTAGAATGTGCAACAGCCCCAGAAGTCATTGTAACTGGGTAAGAATAAAAATGTAAATCAGGGAAACTAGAAAAAAGGGATAGAGGTGGTAAATGTTAGTGGGAGCACTAGACAGAAATGGAACCATTGTTTATGTGTAGTAATAGAATGGGGCAGAGTAGATTTGGAAGTGCTGGTGGATACTGGTTGTGAAGTGAATGTAGTATATAGAAAAGCATTCAATACAATGAAGGAAGGATTACTAAGAAAAGATGTTTTAAGTGGTTATGTTAAAGGTATTGGAGGGTCAGAGGTAAAAGTAGATGTTGTAAGAATTGCTGGCATACAGATAGAGGAAGATAACTTTTATGTTGTTGATGGAGCAAGCAAAAGGTACGGCAGGTTGTTGGGCTATGGTTTTTTTTAAAGGATAGAATAATAATATGGAGATAAGGAAATGATAGAAATTAGAATTGGGAAAAACACCAATGTACAATTGTATCTCCAGAAAGATGGTAAAATCGAGGGAAAAGTGAAGTGATATCAGGAGTAGAGATATATGCCATAGAGAATGTTAAGCTGCCATAAAAAGAGGGTCAAATAGTGTAATAATAGGATAGAACAAGAATGTTGGTGTGGAAGTAAACGAAGTTGGAAAAATGTGAAGTAGGAGGCGGCGATGCTGTTTCCTATACCATAAAAGACATGCCCATTGGTGTGGAAGTAAACAAAGCTGGAATAATGTATACGGTAGAAAGAGGCAATGCTTGTTATACCATAAAAGACACAACCATGTATTTCATGGGCTGGATAAAAACAATCCAAAAGTTTTTGTACAGGTTGGTGGTAATACCAGTAAGAAAAGATGGAGAGGAATACATTGCAAGATAGGTTGGGAACTTTAAACAGTATTATAATCTTGAGCAATAATAGGTATGCTGAACAGAGCGAGGTGATGGTCGGTAGTGAAACGTTAGAGGGATGGACTAAGGTAGTTATAAGAAAAGGTGAAACTGAGTGAAAAGCTGTGCGGGAAAGAGAAACAAGAAGTATACGATAAGTTGTGGGAAAGGAGAGGAGTGTTAAGTCAGGGTGATGATTTTTGGGCAGCATGAATACCAGAGCTTAGGATCCAATTGACTGATAAAAATCCGATTTACCAAAGATCTGCACATTTCCCAGCCCAAGTAATAAATGGGATTGAGCAACAGTTTAAGGAGCTTGAGAAAGTGGGAGTGATAGAGCCAAATGAGTGTGTGGAATAGCCCTAGAGTACCCATAAGAAAACTGGACGGAAATTATAAATTTTCATTATAAAATCTATTATTTGGATACTTTACCTACTGTTAAAGTTAGCTAAATCTGTGCCAATTAGGTGCGTCAGCATTCAAACAAAAATCGAATGACTGCCCGGATGAATGTCTAGTTTACTTGTTCTCCACCAGGTGTGTTTCGAATGTTATAGCTCTTGTCAGAATTCTCCTTGACAGCCCACTAAGTTGTGGGGAGGCTGGGAGGGTCTACTTTAACAGTAGCTAAGTATCGAAATAATAAATTTTATTATGAAAATTTATATTATCTGTGCTGAATATACCTACTGTTAAAGTCAGCTGATTCCCAAATTACTGAGAGGACGATGGGTAATGCAGCTAGACAAAAATTCACTTACCCACTCAAGCTAAAGGTTTCTTGCATGAAACCCAAAACATTCTCACCTGATCTGGAATTCTTGCTGGATTTTACTACCATCAGAAGTTGGATTCCATTCAGAGAGAAAGGCTCTCTTACATATGCAGCAAAGAACATCCTTGCGGAGAAAACTGCTTTGATTCAGACAGAATGAAATACAAGCGGTATGAGGGACCCCTGTGCCTGGGTCCAAAAGCCCTATAAAACGAGTCACTTCAAATTAATACCTTTACGATATGAAGGTACACTCCTATACAAAATCTGTACCTTCACGCTCCCCAAAATATTAAAACCTGGGATTTAAACAAAAGAGCCCAAAGGATGGCTCTTTTTTTCAGTTCAGGAAAAGACTAGTAGTGGATTAAGAACTTTACTGTTTTCAAACACCATTCTATATACTTAAGGTAGTGAGTGGGTAAAAACCAAACTGTAATTCTACTTTCCACATCAATCCTGTTCTGGAGTGACAAGTTGACTTACTAAATGAAGTTACAACTGCTGCTCACATTATGAATGTTTACCTTCAATAAAGGTAGAAGATATGGAGCTAGTTCACATGCACTAGCCTATTCAATACGTCACAGATGACCTCGTGTTCCTTGATAAAGACATTATAAGTTTCTAAAAAACACAACACAAAAGGTTAACTTTGGCTCTTCCAGCCTTAACCTTCACAAATACATTCTAGGTTTTCTAAAACCACAAAACAAAAAGTTAACTTTGCCTTCAAGCTTAACCATTGTCAAAGACAGCTAGGTTTTCTAAAACCTCAAAACATAAGGTTAATTTTTGCCCTCTTCCAGGCTTAACCTTTGACAATGACATCTACGTTTCCTAAAACCACAAAACAAAAGGTTAACTTTGCCTTTGAGAAAGATATTCAGGGTTTCTAAAAGGATGATAAAGAGGTTCTAGGTTTAACCTAGCTAATTAAATTTTAATTGCCCCAACAGGACAGAGAAGTTTCCTCTTCTTCCCCACTAAGGGGTTACATTGGAATTCTTACAGGTCACTGTAAAACGTAGCCTTAACATCACCCTCAGCTCTAAGTCAGAAAGCTAAAATAGCATTCCCTTTACAACAGCTTAAATATACTTATTAACTGCTGCTAGTGCTAAATAAAAGGTTTCATAGTAAAGTCCGATAAAGTTTAGACCTGCATCTAAACTCCAGAGAGACTGATATAGAGATGAAGGGGCTTCAGTATCAACACCTTACAGTGCTGGTCCTCCGCGAGATCTAAAAGTACTTGATGCAATACCAAAGAAAGTATGCATGGAACGATAACTTTGGAAGTAGACAGTGAAGTCTTATTATCTCTAAACAGAAAACATTGACGTCTACAAGGTTCCAGGAGCTGAAAATTCCTCTAGAATGGCACCCTCAGCAATACACAGACCACTGCTCCTGACCCCAGGCCACGGCAGTTTTAAATTAAGGGCAGGCCTATGGGTACGAATTAAGCCAAATTTAAGGAAACATTCACTACTCAAGCCTGATGGCCACCAGTGAAGTAGTAATCATTCGGGTGTTCCTGTTCATCTACATGCTAGTAAGTCTAAATGAGTGCTCCTTAAATCCCACACCAACTGCCAGATTTACGGATGTAAGGGCCCTTGTAGGCAGTTTGTTCATCCTGAATCCCCAATTGCCACACCACTGTCCTTCCACAAAATGAATGTTCAAACCAATATGTTGTTTCATTTCACTCAGAGCAGCAAACTTCCCATAAAGACTTTGTTTCTTACCAGGAATAAACCTGCTAAGCATCCTGATGTCTTTCCGCTGCCCTGCCATCTAAAAAGGTGTAGTGTTGACCATTCTATGTTGCATGAAAGTGTAATGACATTAGTTAAACTGTGTTGCATGACAAAGGGAAAAGACCAAAACCTGGACTTAGGTTTAAGAACAAATTGGGCACTTCTTGGTTACAGTCCTGGAGCCAAAGATGGTTCTGGATTACTTAAAATTTTAATGAACGTTATTTTTAAGTTGTAATTTTCTACGCTAAAACTGTACTTTAATTAAGCATGATTATCTGAAAAAAAAAAAAAAATCCCCAGTGAGGCCATGTTTCCTAATAAGGAAAAGCCCTTACCATATAGGAAGTTTTTCCTTCAGTCCTAGAATTCTTCAAGAAGCACGTGCCTATTCATCTTTGACAAGCATTCATAATTAAGTATCATCCCCACATGACTAGATGAGAATGGGGATATAGAGAATTAAAAATATAATGCATAGAAATTGGGCCAGAAGTAACAAGAGGTCCTTGGCCTTTAGAATACTGTTGACAGAGTTGGCCAACTTGAAGTACTGATTCAGTAGAAGCGTCTTGCTCCTGAAGTGATACCATCCACCAATGGGCAACAAAGTCCCTGACAAAACTTATAGAGGAACTTGCATGACTGAGGATGTATTGGTAAGTGGAATACATTCTGCATATGTGCCACAAGTCTGACCATTCTTTGGAAAGGCACTAAAACCATGCTAGAAAACCAAAAAGTATATGGGCAGATGCTTCTTGTTATTCAGCCTCCAAACGTCCAAGAATATCTCTAATTACTTATGAAGCTTGTCCCAAAGAATTAACCTTGGACCATCATTCCCTCTATATACAACCTCCTACTAAAAAGAGACTTATGAGACATTTCTGCTGAAGAAGACAAAGGAGGCAAAGGCAAAGGCAAAGGCAAAGTCAAAGGGCAAAGGCAAAGGCAAATTCTATTCTATCGACCCTTTCCAGAGTAAGTGAATTACAAAATTACAGAAATATATATATTTTACACAAAAAATACAAAAAGAAGAGACCAGTAGATGACAACTATATTTATGTACACATACATTTAGCAAGTACATATTTAAAGCATAAAAGGTATGCTGACAAAGAAAAGTACATACATCGAAAATTAATAAAGACATTATAAGGTTTATAAACTTTGCAAGTCTTTTAAATTCTCTAGCACTACTTGTATTGAGGAGCAGATTGAATTTAAAAGTGGTAGGTCTTCTACAATAGTAGGGCTTTAGGTATCTTTATTTCTCTAATCACAGGACAAATTAAAACAATGATATTTATCCCCAACTTCAATGCTGTTACACAGTCTGCAAGGGTGCTGATTCTCCTGCCCAGAATATCTTTATCTTGCTACGGGAAGTTTGTGGGTACCACACCTATATTTAATAAGGGCAATTCTTTCTGGTATATCTAAATTCATAATATACTTTTCTTGGACAAATTCAGTCTTAAAAAGTTTATAATTACTACACAATATATTTCTTTCTACTTCTGCATGCCACTGTTGTCTCTCTATATCTCCGAGTTTCTTTTCTAAGCTATTTATTATCCATGTGTGATTGAAATTTTCTGGATGTTCCCATATATTTGACATACCACATGAATCAAGGATAGTTTTAATTTTATGGATCAAACTAGACTTATACTCATTCGACTCATACAGAATTCTAAGAAAACAATAAAAAACATTTGACAATTTAGATGCATTTGATTTTACAATTCTCAGCCAAAATCCAATCATCCATTTGCAAATAGATATTTCAATTTTGAATCTGCCAAGATCCCCATATACCATGCAGTTTGCTGTTCGCTTGTTCACACAGAGCTGATTTTTAATGAACTTCTTGTGAAATGTTTCAACATGATCTAGTTTGTGGTAACCCCATATTTCACAAAGGAAACTATAAGAGGGAGATTAAACCAGTGGAGGACAACCAAAAAAGAATCACAACTGCCCTTCACCATCTCCACCATGTAAGGTACTGGTCCCAAGTCTCTCCAAGCATATTAGGAGGTTGCAACTGTCCATATCCAGAACCTGAGATCTGCACTTATCCCCAAAAGGTATAAAACAAGACTCCAATAGATACTCCCTTATTGCCTTAACCAGAGTTGCATAATCAGACAGAAAGCGAAAGTGTTCTCAGTCCTTCTAAACCGAGTGAGTATAAGCATGAGGACATTACCCTACAGCATCAGAAATGAGTTGCTTGTCTTCCTCGCTGAACTCCCGCTGGCGACAAACCTCAAAGCAGGCTTCACAAATTCACTGGGTTGGCGCCTCCACCTCTCTAAGCTGACGCAGGGAAGAGACAATGTAGAGTAAAAGGTAACAATTCAACAAGCTAGACTGAAACTCCATCAGCATGTCTGTCAGTCTCGAGTTCATTTCCCCACAGGAAAGAGAAAGAAACCAAACTTCCTACTAAAGACGGTTCAAGCGGCAATAAGCATTTGTATCGCAAGCGTCGGTCTTCAGCTTTCAGCGACTTTATAAGGCACAAGACAACAAGACAAGGCAGACGTAAAGGGAGACTTGTGCGTCCAAATACGAGAAAAGTAACGAAATGCTCTCTAATAGGAGAAAGTGTTGGTTCTCTTCTCTAATATTTAGAGGGTGCAAGAATACGCTAAGACAAGCAAGACATATTCTCTATTTGGCCTCTTTCCTCAACAAAATTAGGATACAGCAAAGCATAATATTGCAACAAATGCCGACCAGCCCAAACAAGTTCCTTCCTCCAGCTCCATTTCAAATTCTTGTTCTGCCAGCGGGTGACAAGAGGAGACAGCTGCTGACAGGAGGTAAACAAGAGCGCTTAATGGATTGCTCTTTGTGATGGTAATTGCTTCATAGCAAAGAAAGATAAAGGAAAGGAAAACGCATTTTCGAGAAGTTCGTCAGCAAGGAGACATTAGCGCATTGTGTTGGAGGTGACTGTTCTCATGATGGTTCTAGAATCGGCAGGAGTGTTGTGGAACTCATCAGGCGTTGACGTGACGTGAGAAACACCGCGATTTCTGATGCAATACCTCGTCTAGATTCTTCGGAGAAGTTCCGGTAATCTCGGGAGTCTGCGACGCTCGCTGTAGGCCCGCCCCCAGGATGCCGTATAAATACGACGGACGAAGTAGGAGAGAGAGAGATCATCAGTTAGCCACAGAGAGATATCCTCAGTAAGAGCCACAGATCAGATTATCAGCGAGAGATCAGCAGCAGCAGAGATCATCCGAGAGAGATAAGAGAAAAAGGGACAGACAAAGGATCAGAAGAAAAGTTGCTCGAGAGTTGGTTGAATTTTGGTCAAGCCATCTTCAGGAGTGGACGACCGAGTTATTTCGACGTTGGGGGAGACTTCAGAGAAGAGACGTTCTGCTAGAGGTTTTGGGAAGTTTCTGCCCCTCATGTATCAAGAGTAGACATTATTTTCTGCAATACGGAGTCAAGAAGACGTCGGCAATCGCATTCCTCCTTTTGTGAAGCCATCGTTTCAAGTTGCCAAACCAGCCGGCAAGTACTTCCATTCCCTCACTGTTCCCCCAGTCCATGCAGTGTAAGATTCAATTTTTTTATGTAAATAGGAGATACCATTTTGCTTTTACCTTTGTTAGTAAGCTTGTAAATAAACTTTTGTTGTGTTAGTGTTTCTTTCTATATTCGTATCCCCAGTTCCAACTGTTGGTGTTGAAATATTTTTTTTTATTTATTTCATATCGAATCTGAACCGGACCTCTCTCAGAGGCCGTGACATTGTGGCGACCTTACGCCAGTATATTTCGACACCATAACAGATTGAAACAGGGAAAATATAGAAAGAGCCAGAATGAGTGAGATGGTGAAAGAGTTTATTGAGTCAGGTAAGCTCCTGGGTCTAGAAGGGGATGATCTCCGTGAGTATGTTGAAAAGAAGTAAGAGAGAAGTATGAGAGAGAGGAAAGAGCGGCTGAGAGAGAGGAAAGAGCAGCTGAGAGGGAAGTGCAGCAAGCGAGAGAAGTAATGAAAATGCAGCAGGAAGAGAGAGAGAAAGAGCGTATGCATGAGTTGGAAATTGCTCGGTTAAGGGAAAGTACTCGTAACAGTCGGACAGGCGAGAACGAAAACGGAGCTGATAGGTTAGGCATGAGGGCAGTGTTGAAATTGGTACTAAAGTTTGATGAGGAAGATGTAACAAAATATTTCATGTGTTTTGAGAAGTTAATGGAACAAGTAGGTTCTCCTAAAGAAACGTGGACTTTATATTTGCAGTCAGTTTTGAGTGGTAGGGCACGTACTATGTATAGTTGCATGTCTAAGGAGGAATGTGATAATTACGATATCGTGAAAGAAACTGTTCTTAGCATGTATAGGCTAGTACCGGAGCGTAGAATACGTTAAGAAGTTAAATAGGCTGTTTTTTGATTGGTTAACTTCTGCTAAAGTCGAGGATTTTGATAGTTTGAAGAACTTAGTGTTGTTAGAAAACTTCAAAGATAATGTATCCCCTGAGATTAAGCTTTATATAGAGGATAGGCGAGAAGTATCTTTTGCAGGAGCAACTAGGCTAGCTGACGAATATAGTCTAACTCATAATTTGAGTGTTAGTAAGAAACGAAATGATCCTTCGTCTGGTAGAGTACAAAGCAGTAAAGGTTTCAGTTCTAGTAATAGCAATGTGAGTAAAAGTGACTATTCCTGTTATACATGCGGAAAACCTGGTCATACGTCTAAGGTTTGTAAGAGTAAAATGGCATCTAGTGGCTCAGAATTAACTTGTTTCCGATGTAATGGGAAAGGGCATTTAGCGAGAAATTGTGCAGTAGAAAGAAAGGACGGTAAGAAACCAGTGTCTCTAGTTAACCTTTCGTCAAGTAGGAATGATGTGATGAGAGAAACTAGGGAAATTTTTGGTGAATTTCTGTCAGAAGGCATAGTTTCCTCTCTTGGAGGAGTAGATTCTAGAGAAGTAGTCTTGCTTCGAGACACAGGAGCTGCTGTCTCACTGATCAGGAGAGAGAGTGTGCCAAACGGGGCAGAAATCAATATGGAAGAAAAAGTCATGTTAGGTGGTTTCCCTAACACTTGTGTTCTTTGTCCTTTGTTGAAGTTGAATTTAGAAAGTCAGGTAGTGTCAGGAGAAGTGAAACTTGCAGTTGTGGACAGTTTGCCCATCGAAGGCGTTGACATTATTGTCGGTAATGACTTAGCTTTATCGAAGAATGTGAATCCTGTTGTGAGGAATATTCCAGTGCCTGAAATGGTAGTAACTAGGTCGGGTTTAGATACAGCCGTAGACTACGGTCATAATTTGTTCGTGGAATAAAACGAGAGTGGGTTCGTGGATTCGAACGTGAGTAAGTTTGTGGATTCGAACGTGAGTAAGTTCGTGGATTCGAACGAGAGTAAGTTCGTGGATTTGAACGTGAGTAAGTTTGTGGATTCGAACGAGTGTGAGTTCGTGGATTCGAACGTGAGTAAGTTCGTGGATTCGAACGTGAGTAAGTTCGTGGATTCGAACGAGTGTGATAGAGGTGGCAAGGTTCATCTTGGCATGAGCGTGGCCGAGAAACCTAACTCTATCGTTGACAGTGATAGCCAAAGGGAAGGCGTAGCTGTCGAGAGTAACATAGTAAATGTACCGGTATCTAGTCCTAGTTACGGTGATGAATTAGGCTCTAACATTTTGGATAAGGATGAGCTAGTCAAGTTGCAGAGAGAGGATGAGACACTAACCCGAATTTTTTAATGTGAGCTGGATGATGATCTCGATGATGAGTGTAAGGAAACTTTTTGTTTAAAGGACGAAGTTTTGTGTCGTTATGTTCGACCGAAGTCAGGTAATAAAGGGGAAATCACCGAACAATTAGTGGTTCCCAGGAAGCTGCGTGAGCTAGTTTTGAAGTTAGCACACAATGAGCAAGGACATTTGGGAGTAAATAAAACTTTCAAGTGTATTAGTAGGGCATACTTTTGGCCTAAAATGAAAAATTATGTAAAGAGGTATGTTTTAAGCTGTCATGAATGCCAAATTGCCAGGAAACCGAATCAAGTAATCCCCAGAGCTCCGTTGTGTAATATTCCTTCGGTAGGCGAACCTTTTGAGAATGTAGTTATCGATATGGTTGGACCTTTGCCTAGAAGTAAGGGAGGGAATATATATCTGTTGAAAATCATTGATAGACTAACTCGCTATCACGAGGCGGTACCCGTAAGAAGCGGCAACACGAGGACCGTAGTTAAACGATTGTTAAATTATTTTTCTAAGTTTGGCCTGCCTCGTACTATACAGAGTGATAATGGTAGTAATTTTGTATCCAAATATTTCAAGGATATAATGAAAGAGTTAAGCATCAAACTCGTAACTTCCACACCTTATCATCCCGAATCACAAGGCATTGTGGAGAGATTTCATCAAAAGTTAAAGAGTTGCTTACGGAAATTGTGTAAGAACTTCGAACACGACTGGGAAGAAAAGTTACCATTCATTCTGTTAGCGTTAAGGTTAGCACCAAGCGACTACCGGATTTAGTCCTTTTGCGCTTGTTTTCGGTCACACCGCTAAAGGTCATTTGGAAATGTTAAAATGTAACTTAATGAATAAAGAAGGTATTGAGGACTACATCACTAATCTAGAGTATTATAAAAACAGTTTAAGGAATGCTTGGCAACTAGCGAAGGAGAACGAGAGGGAGAGTCATGGGGAAACTAAATGAAAACATGATCTTAGAGCAAAGGAGAGACATCTATGGCTCGCTTTACCGTCACCAAAATACACTATTCACTTTCTTCAAGTAGCCATATTCACTTTCTTCAAGTAGCCATATAACACCGATATAAAGTCCACAATAGGGTGAAATCATACCAAAAACTCAGTAATCAAAGTGCAAGGATGAATTCAAGGGGGGAGTAAACAAACAAAGAAAAACCATAAATTTAATACTTAAATTAACAGATAGAAATCACAGCTGAACCTCTTGAGTACAGGAAATAAATGAACTACTCAAATCACGTATACAAAATTAAGATAGTAATATAACACACTAAAACCAAAATAAGGGGCCCAGAAAGGAGGAGGAAATCGAAAAGAAAGACTATCCTGACGATTTACAGGCTAATTCTTATATAAACCAAACTTGTCATTAAAAAGCTTCGTTATTAATAATGCTTATTATTATCCTTGAAGAATACGGAATCCTCCACGTCTGGAGGAGTAGTACCACAGGTGGTGAACTAACTCGGGGCCCAGTCAAGCAGCCACAACAGAATCACAGCCGTGATTAGTAACAAAGGTATCAAAAACCTTACCATGGGATAGCGAGATCCCCCGGCTTAATAATTGAACCAGAGGTGGTGTGGTGAAATCCAAAGGACCTCCTTATAGATAAACTGGAGAGATCTTCCATTTGAAGATAGCGGATATTCAAAATAAATTCTCAGGTCCTGAAGATAAGGGCAAATCACCAACAGAGGCTGCAACCACCAAGAGCTTTTAGATTGTAGTATTCTTCATCTACGAAGCAAGGCAAAAATATTCCGACTATGAAAAGGTCCAGGGAACGACTGCCTGTTCTCCTCACAGAAGTTAACCCTTAAACGCCAAGCTGCTATTTACCAAAGAGTCTCTCGTATGCCAGCGCATGCCAAAGTGGAAAAAGTTTTTTTTTCAAAAAATCACAGCACGCTTTGTTTTTAAGATTAAGAGTTCATTTTTAGCACCTTTTTTTCATTGCCTGAAGTTTAGCATGCAACCATCAGAAATGAAAAATGATGTCATTATCATGTAGAAATATTGGAATATATGACACCACAAAAAAAATGTCATATATAATTGTATACAAATCGTGCTCTGAGCAAAACGGTTAGAGCTAATGAGTATATTTTTTTCCGTTGTATTGTACACTAAATTGCAATGATTTTGGTATATAACAAATTGTAAAACGATCAAAGCAGCACAGAGAAAATATTATCACAAAATGATACATGAATTCGTAATGCGCGGACGTAAAAAAAAGTTTTTTCAAAACTTCACCATAAATCAAAGTATTGCGCTAGAAACTTCCCGTTTGTTGCAAAATGAAGGTAATTGATGGAATATTACTAGACTGTAAATGCTTTAGCTTACAATTGCAGTTTTCGACCATTTCGGTCGAGTTAAATTTGACCAAAGGTCGAATTTTTTCTATTTATCGTGATTTATATGAAAATATTTCAAAACTGATAAAAGCTACAACCATAAATTATTTTTGGTTGTATTTTAAATGAAATTGCACACATTTTCATATATAAAACTTTATGTAACGGCTAATATAAAACGGTGCAAACATTACGACAAACTGACGAAAGAATTTCTGATTTTTTCGGCAGTTACCGCGTGGAAGTAAGGAAAAAGTGTTTTTCAATAATTCACCATAAATCGAAATATTGTGCTAGAGTTTTACAATTTGTTGCAAAATGAAGGTAAATGATTGAATATTACTAGAATGTAAGAGTTTTAGCTTACAATTGCTTTTTTCGACCATTTTGGTCGAGTCAAAATTGACCAAAGGTTGAAATTTTGGCACTTATCGTGATTTATATGAATATATTTCAAAACTGATAAAAGCTACAAACATGGGTTGCTTTCTGTTGTGTTTTACATGAACTTTTGCACATTTTCATATATAAAACTTCATGTAACGGCTAATATGAAACGGTGCAAACATCACGACAAACTGATGAAAGAATTTCTGATTTTTTTGGCAAAGTTACTGCGTGTGGACGTAAGGAAAAAGTGTTTTTCAAAAATTCACCATAAATCGAAATATTATGGTAGAGTTTTCCAATTTGTTGCAAAATGAAGGTAAATGATTGAATATTACTAGAATGTAAGAGTTTTAGCTTACAATTGCTTTTTTCGACCATTTTGGTCGAGTCAAAGTTGACCAATGGTTGAAATTTTGGCACATCGTGATTTATATGAATATATTTCAAAACTGATAAAAGCTACGACCATGGGTTGCTTTTTGTTGTGTTTTACAAGAAATTTTGCACATTTTCATATATAAAACTTCATGTAACGGCTAATATGAAACGGTGCAAACATCACGACAAACTGATGAAAGAATTTCTGATTTTTTTGGCAAAGTTACTGAGTTACTGCGTGCGGACGTAAGGAAAAAGTGTTTTTCAAAAATTCACCATAAATCGAAATATTATGGTAGAGTTTTCCAATTTGTTGCAAAATGAAGGTAAATGATTGAATATTACTAGACTAAGAGTTTTAGCTTACAATTGCGTTTTTCTACCATTTCAGTCGAGTCAAAGTTGACCGAAGGATGAAATTTTGGCATTTATCATGATTTATATGAAAATATTTCAAAACTGATAAAAGCTACAACCATGAGTTATATTTAGTTGTATTCAACATGAAATTGCGCATATTTTCATATATAAAACTTTATGTAATGACTAATATAAAACGGTGCAAACATTATGACAAACTGATGAAAGAATTTCTGATTTTTTCGGCAGAGATACCGCACGGACGTACGGAAAAAGGGTTTTTCAAAAATTCACCATAAATCGAAGTATTGTGCTAAAGTTTTCCAATTTTTTGCAAAATGAAGGTAAATTATTGAATATTCCTAGAATATAAGAGGTTTCGCTTACAATTACGCAGAATTTTATATACTATCTTATTTTTGAAGTCTAAAAGGAGTAAAAAATATGCAAGAGATATAAAAGAATAACCTATATTTCATAATACATCGCTTCAGCACCTCAACAAATAAGCTCCCCAATGTACACTTCCTCTTGGTATTGGAACGAAAACAATAAGGGAGACATCCGTTGCACTTCCAAATTAAGGATGTTATCAAAAGTGCACCCAGAAACGGACCATTCCGCGTCACCTGCACATAGAACGAGAGAAAGGCACTACAAAAACCGTAAACCATATTTGTTAAAGCATCCAAAATTATTACTTAAATTATAAACGTCTCAAGATTCAAAACTTAAACTCAAAACACTCAATTTACGAATCTCACCAAGTCAACGACAATTATCACTTAACCCATCCACGATAATTTCGTTATTAAATATGGCAAAAACTATAGCCAAAGAAATAGGCCAATCCAAACGTTCTAAAAAAATAATATTAGCAGGATTAGAAATATTAATTATGGATTACTCGAATGGTTGAGGAATATAATACACAAACCAATAAATAAGGCCGGGTAACCTTACAATTAGCTAACCTGCATCTTATATCCACGGCAAGCTGTCCATCTGCGATGTTATGCAATAAAGTCTCCGTCCTGATGTGGGTCCCATGAACTGTTTACTCTCGGTAAATCATCTTAAAAGTGTTGCCAAATAATATAAATAATCCCAGCGACGGCGAAATCCGTCCTGCTCGAAAGGGCTGATATCTTCAAAAAAATGCTTGGAGTGTGCACTTCTTTGTAGGACCGAGTCTGGTCTGCCAATGCTTGAACTACGTAGCTCTCAAGAAAAGGAAAACTGTCACCTCTCCCGAAGATCCCAACACTTCTGTAAAAGGGCAACTTCTGCAGTAACTAGTTAAACGAGCTGGTTCGGGGAGCTAAAAGGCATTACAGCTACTGTAAGGTAATAATGGCCTTTAATGAAGTTAACTGAAACCACTCTAGAAAAAATATGAAATTTTATATTGGTTATATTATTTTTGTAGAACAATTTTAATATAAAAGTTAGAAAAAAGAAAATATAACTAATATTTTGTACAACAATTGCGTTTTTTTACCATTTCGGTTGAGTCAAAGTTGACTGGAGGTGGAAATTTTAGCACTTATCGTGATTTATATGAGGATATTTCAAAACTGATAAAAGCTACAACCATAGGTTGCTTTTTGTTGTATTTTATGAAATTTCGCACATTTTCATATAAAAACTTCATGTAATGGCTGATATAAAACGGTGCAAACATTACAACAAACTGACGAAAGAATTTCTGATTTTTTCGGCAGAGTTACCGCGCGTGGACGTAAGAAAAAGAGTTTTAGCTTACAATTGCGTTTTTCGACCATTTCGGTCGAGTCAAAGTTGACCGAAGGTTGAAATTTTGGCACTTATCGTGATTTATATGAATATATTTCAAAACTGATAAAAGCTACAAACATGGGTTGTTTTTTGTTGTATTATACATGAAATTGCGCACATTTTCATATAGAAAACTTTATGTAAACGGCTAATCTAAACGGTTGCAAACATACGACAAACTGACGATAGAATTTCTGATTTTTTCGGCAGAGTTACCGCGCGGATGTAAGGAATTTTTTTTTTTTCAAAAATTCACCATAAATCAAAATATTGTGCAAGAGACTTCTAGTTTATTGCAAAATGAAGGTAAATGATTGAATATTACTAGAATGTAAGAGTTTTAGCTTACAATTGCGTTTTTCTATTATTTTGGTCGAGTCAAAGTTGACTGAAGGTTGAAATTTTGGCACTATCGTGATTTATATGAAAATATTTCAAAACTGATAAAAACTACAACCATGGGTTGTTTTTTGTTGTATTCCATGAAATTGCACACATTTTCATATATAAAACTTTGTGTAACTGCTAATATAAAATGGTGCAAAAATTACAACAAAGTAACAAAAGAATTTCTGAGATGTGTTGCTGATGCTTTTTAGTGCGAGAAGAAAGAAATTCGTGTATGTGCGCCTGGCTAACGCTTGCAAACAAAACAATTGATCCGTGAA
>NC_061102.1:57677078-57724478 GCF_015104395.2 Macrobrachium nipponense | reverse complement strand
GGCTTGCCAGAGGTAAAACAGCAGTCATGTATAACCTGGCTTGCCCTGTCGTTGGCGACTCGGCGATGTTTACTATTATACAAGGTTACCAGGTATATCGGGCCAAAATATCTTACCAAACAACCTCTTGACTATCGTATTTTCAATATGATTGTGTATCACCAGTTCCTTAAAGTTTTGCATAACTGATTAAGAAAATGTAAACAGAAATTGGGTTATAAATTGCTATGCATTCCTATAGTCAACGTAAAATTGTGCAATAAAAAGAGTAATATTGCAATATGTATATTTACTAAATTCCTTTGCTATAATTGTTATATTTATATAGTATTACCAAATTCTTATACATTACTCTTGGTATCACCAGTGAAACCGTAATATTATCGTAATTCTCAACATTCTCAACAAGAGGGTCAAATATTTATTTCCACGATCATTGTCACACTACTGGAAACACTGCTATTAAGCCTGATGTCATACTTTACGTCACAAGTAGCCTCCCTCCGGGTGCTTACTAAATTTAGCTAAGTTTCACTTGACATTTCTTTGATTTACTCCGATAAGTGCCTTAATTATCAACATTAGACATCAGTGCATATTTTTTGCCAATTAGGCCGTGGCTTCAAATAGTTATTTCGAAAATACGATCCATATCCGATACTTTGGTAAGATTTTATTGACGAAAACCAATTAGACACGGCCCTGAAATGCACAGTAGCTTGGTCTACTTTCTATAGTTTCACACACAAACACACACACACACACACACACACACACACACACACACACATATATATATATATATATATATATATATATATATATATATATATAATATTAGCACTATCCTTTGGTTTGGAGTTATTACTTCACACAAAAGTATGTATCGAATGAATGGAGGGGGTCACAAGTGCAACAGCTACAAGTATGTGTGCTGAGACCATTTCTGAATAATTAAAACAGTAAACATCATGGTGTCACTCTCAATTCCGTTTTAAAAAAAAAAAGACATGCAAGATAAGTTATTGGTTAATTCCGGGATAGATGGCCATGCTGGAGAAATGGCCCATCGATGTAATTCCTACATTATTCACCAGCTAGATCTGCCGCGCTCTCAGTAGTGAGTGCACTGTTGACATGGACGGTTGATGTCAAAAAACCATAAAAAAACATCGCAATTGTGAGTATTTTAGATAAAATCTGTTCTCTTACTGTGAATAATTTTTGTTGTCATTGAACAAATGCTAAAAGATTATGTTTTAGCGACCTTGACCTCTGAAACATATAATAAGCAAGTTGGTGTTCTCTATACATACCTGCCTCATATGAAGTGGTACAAAGTCAAACATCGTTGTTTGTGTGCTATGGCCATCTCTCCCTTAAAAATGGGAGAGATGGCCATCCTCGAAGAGTTATTTTTGTAGAAAAATGCAGTTATTTGTTTCCTTTTTTTCAGATGCCAAATAAGTACATATAAAAGCCTGGTAGTACTCGTGGGAAATGGAGTGAGAAGGGGCTGCAAGATGCTATTGAAGCCATCAAAAAGGGTACATCTGTGCGTCAAGCATCAAAGTTATTTAGTATACCACGAAAGACACTGGGCGTAAATTAACAAGAATGCAATTTGGAGAACTACTCAGTGATTGTTGGGGAAAATCAGCCATCCCAGGAAAACTCTTTTGCAGGATTTAGGTCTACTGGTATCTCTTCCCTACAACTCCATCAGGCTATTCCTGATCATGAATTTGTGAACTGGGATGCAAATGATCGTGACATTGAAGGTAGAGCTACCGCTAATTTTCCTGAAGGAGAGAACAGTGATGACACAAGTAGTTCCACAGATAATACGGCAATAACTTATCAAGAACCACAGCGTAGCACTTCTGCACAAACTGAAAATTCATTTACCCCTTCAAAGCTGCTCAATGATATGTCACCTGTCCCAATAATCAACAAATTGCCTGCGTCAAAACGAAAGCTACATGCCACTCTTCTTACATCACAAGAAAATATCAACACAGTGAAAATGAAAAAAACTTAAGCCAAAGCCTAAGCCTTTGTCTAAACCAAAGCGGACGTCACGTCTCTCATCAAGTAGCAGCTCTGAGGAAGATGTCGAGATTCAAGATAAGTCAAGTGATGAACCTGATATTCTCACTAATGAGTGTGTGGGATGTGGTGAAGATTGTGACCATACAATTAAGAAAGTGGACTGGATCCAGTGTGTTCGCTGCAAACGATGGCTTCATGAAACATGCACATCCTATACTGATGTGTCAGTCATGTGGCAAAATCATAACTAAAAATCAAATTTAAATTTCAAAACTAAATTTTCATTCTTTGTTTTGTTTAAGTTTGTTATGTTTGATACTTTTCCATTTGCTCTTAATTATGTTTTCACTGAATTATGCAAACACTAATGTGCTCTATTAAAAGGAATACAGTTCTATTTTCATTTTTGTTCTGTCTAAGTAGGCCTACATCTGTTTTAATTTTTATCATGCAATAAGGATACAACTGGCATTAAAGTACTTTTTAAAAGTCATAAGTCTATGTATACTGTATATCCCCTTAATTATCATGTTTATATTTAGACGTTTGCCATCTAACTTAAAATAATGGTGTGGCCAACTATCCCACAAATCTGTGGCCATCTCTCCCGGACACCTCGGGACAGATGGCCCACGAACAGATGTTAAAAATTAAGTATTATGGTTACTTAATGACATATCTATAGGTTACCATTTATGCTATGGCAAGCTTATGCGTTGAAGAAACGGCTGTGATTTTGTTTTGGAAATACTGACAGAAAAAATAGTACTTCTAGGGGGTTGAAAAAACTAAGGCCATCTATCCCGGACTTACCCTTCTCGTTTTAATAGCGTCTTTGGTCATTTTCTTTTCTTGCCTATAGTTAGGACACTGCTGCCATGTCGAGGTTCGTAGCCCAACGTGTCTTACCATAAATGAATTGTTCTTTAGTTGCTGTTGGTTCGTGAGATGAAATGGAAATTTTTATCGGATATGGGAATTCGATTGATATTAAGACCAAAGTCCCATCATAAAGAGCCGTTTTAACACCCGCACATTCACAAAGAGATGATTGATGTATCACAACACAAATAATTACTGGAAACGGAAATGTGACTGAATTGTTCAGGATAAGCTAACTATAAAGATTAAAACATTTTCCCCCATTTTATTCCCCCTCCCGAAGTTGACGATCATACAACTTGGAGCTCCTGTCAGTTATCTAATAGTCCCACTTATTTTGGCTGCCTCCACTCAAATTGGATCTGTGGCACTATCACCAAGTATCAGTACCATATATATTCAGGGAAGAAATCTAAACTCAAATAAATAAAAATGATACGCAGTTTGATGTTTAAAGCCAGCTGAGTGCGTTTGTCTCTCAACATCCACCCCGCCGGCACGCACCACAGGCAGCCTATGTAATGTCAACAATACTTCTATCGATGCTGGCTTTGACGACCATTATTCGGCTAATTTTCTCCCTAGTAATATTTTTTTCTTTATTTGTTCATTATATCCAGTAGACAGGCACTAACATCATATTATATCCTCACGTCTGTTCAATGTATTTACCATTGTTAATATGATTTATAATGCGTCTCCAACAGTCATAAAAATCGGACAACCGAATGTGCAAATATGTCAGCTGTGTGCAAGGCATAGGGCGTCAATCACTGGAGTAGCGATCACCCTGCCGAGAGTGATTTCGGAAGGCCATATTGAAAGGTCTCGGTCCAGCTCTTAGTACTATATTTTATTACTATTACTTTTTTTAATCTTTATTATTATTATTATTATTATTATTATTATTATTATTATTCGACCCAATTTCACAGAGAAAAATTACCTTACGAAAACACACCTAAGCACTCCAACCATTGTGGTCAGGCCTAAGCATCTGCTCTTGGATCTAAGCAGTGTCAAGCATAAATGGTTCCTGTGTAAATACAGGACTTTCTTTGCATATGGTAGCGAAGCACTAACTAAACAGTAATGTAGTACAATCACCAAACACCAACACTCACAATGTACTTACTCAGTAAGCACTCGCACTTGCATACATTCACTATACACACACACACACACAAACACACACACACACTTCACATACACTCACACACTCTCAATAACACAAAACACTCTGAATACCCAACACTCACTATACACTAAATGCTCACTAAACACTTAAAACACTAAATTTACTAAATACTCATTATACCCCAAACACTCGGTAAACATTCACTAAACACTCACTTAATCCTAAAAATTAATTAAACTCTAAACATTCACTAAACCCTAAGCACTCATTAAAAACTAAATGCTTACCAAACCCTAAATACTTATTAAATACTAAACAGTGAATGAACATCCACTCATTAAAAACTTAATAAACACTTACATACTAAACATTTGCTAAACACTAACATTCACAAGATATTCACTAAACGCTCACTTAAAATTCGCAAAACTTTCACTAAAACCCTAAACACTCACTGAATACTTACACACTAGACACACAAGACATTCACTAAATGTTCACTTAACATTCACAAAACATTCACTAAACCCTAAAGACTCAGTAAACATTCACTGAATACTGACACATTAAACAGTCACTAAACCCTAAACATTCATCAAACACTTACTCATAAACATTCAATAAACGCTTACTCTCTAAACCCTAACAATTCGCTAAACACTGACTCATTAAACATTAACGATAGAAAAAATTGACAATTGCACTAATTTTTCATTTCTCTTGTTTTCTTTACATTAATGCAAGGTGATTATTATTTTTTTTTTTTGGTCTAGTTTGCTCTTGTATTTATTCATAATCTTCTTGAGAGAATGAAAATGTTCGAAATAACTTGGTGTGTAGAGAGATTGTTTAAAAAACAGAGATCCTCTGTGTCCTTCCCTCAAGCCATTGTATATATCTGACGAATGTTACACCAGCCAGCCGGAAAAAAAATCGACTAAGTAACAACAATATTCATTCATAAAACTGATAATATAAAATGTAGCCATGATTTCATTAGCATGAAAGTCAGTTGAAACCAAAAGAAGGTAGTCCTGCTTCGATAAAACAAACCGAGTAGGCTATAGCACAATTATTATAATCTGTACCCTGACTATAGCATATATATTACATATGTATTACTATCTATTTAATGGGTGTGTAACTCTATTTAACAAATGTTATATACATAGACATTTTACAGCAATAACTCTAATAATAATAAGAACTTATATGCTACTTTATAGTGCCAGTCTTTCAACCACCGCTACATTAATTTTCATCTCGTAAACAAAGCTAAAGCGAGTAGGGGAGACCGGGACTAGTTGGCACACTTTTTACAATTTTGGTTATTGCGAATATAAAACAAACATTTTTGCAAAATTCTTAACACCATTGAAAAATATTAACATTCGTCTTTATCATAGAGCAAAATAATTGTTGTTTGCTTCCAACATAAGGTAACAATAAGATTTAGAAAAAAATTATGGGGTAAGTTGGCACATTGATAATTAAAAGAAAATTACTACATTGCATTTAAATCAAATAGCAAAAATACCCTCTGAATTTCCAAAATACAGAATATTAGCCATTAGTATTACTTCAGATCATCATCTAGTTGTAATTGTGGCAGGTGTGAAACAAATCCTCGTCATAGTCTTCATGCTCCCACATGTTACATGCCCTGTACTGGACCCACACTTCTCCTGGCTTACCAAACACAGGCTCTCTTCAGCTGAGCTTTCTTCTGGATCAACAGGAGCAGTTCTTAAACACTGTATCACGCTGATGACTGATCTGAAGCTCATGTGTCTTTTCGAACATCTCTCAATCTGTTACATAACCACCCGTAAAATCAAAATCTTCAAATAGTCTGTAATTCAAAGTTGAAATTCCATCAATCCTAAACCATTTGAAAACATCAGAATAAGTGACAGTTAGAGGTAAAGCCGAGGAAACTTTACCAGGAATGTCACAGATGGGCATACTTGATCCTGGATTACCAGTCACCCACGAATCACATACCCTGTTAACACATTTCTTCAGATGTCTATAAACACTAAAATCCAGGGGCTGCAACTTGTGAGAACAATGTGGAGGAAATAATAGGACACTAATCTCATTATCCTTCCAAAAATCCAAAAACAAAACGTAAATTATATAAATAAATAGGCTTACTATTGTTATCAAACAACGTGTGCCAACTTGCCCCATTTATTTTGAGCCAACTTGCCCCATCCCTACCATTTGGTACAAAAACGCTTACCAGTCCAAACCAAGAAGCCTTGAATTAATCATTTTAATGGTATAGAATCTTTAAACCATAAGGAAAACTATGCTATAATTGCAAGATAATCTTTAAGAATGTATAGATGTTATAGCAAATAACAGAAAGATAAAAATATTTATTTACTACCATCAAAATCAAAAATTGTCTCATAAATTCGAGCTCCTACGTTCTATCTCTATAGAATTTTGCTGGTAATTGAGGAACAACGTGGCAATTACACAGTATATGTATTAGAGTCATCTATTGGTAAACTTTAAAGTCATTTTGAGAGTGCCAACTTACCCCTGTAGCCAACTAGCCCCGGGCTCCCCTACTATAATTGAAGTCAGTTGCTTGCTTGACAAAATAATAATATGACTGAATTATTATGGGCCTACAGATGACTGTTATTTATATGAAACAAATAAATAATTTTTGTGTTAGATCAGCCATCGTCAACCAGGGTTCCACGGAACCTTAGGGTTCCGTGAACGATCGCCAGGTGTTCCGTAAGAATTCGTATTTTATTTAATTATTTATTATTTATAAGTATATATTTTTCGTTAAACATGGCGTGAGAAATCGTAGTCCTATAATTTATTTTTATCGTAACATATCGTGCAAGATTTTTTCCCTCTGTTTTACTAAGGTAATTAATACAAATGCTTTACATCATATATATATATATATATATATATATATGTGTGTGTGTGTGTGTGTGTGTGTGTGTGTGTGTGTGTGTGTGTGTGTGTGTGTGTGTATTGGGGTTCCTTGGGATGAGGAAAATTGTCTCAGGGGTTCCTCAAAGTGCCAAAGGTTGAGAAACACTGTGTTAGATAAATACAAAGGATAAAACAAGGATAAAAATATTTATTAAATATATAACGAAAATGTATAATAAGGGTCAATAGTAGCCCACTATACTAATCTAGACATTCATTACCAGGGCTTACCCTTCCCCCTGCCCACCTGTTAGGGTGTCTGTCAGGGGAAAACCACCCACTAAAATGTCTGTCATTACCATCACAGCATTCTGAGGATATGAAGTGATTATTGTAGCTCCAAAGTTTTTACTTGGTATCTCCAAAGTTGGATGCAGTTCCTGTCTCCCCCTCCCCCTCCCCACTCATTGTGGGGTGTCTGTCAAGGGGTAACCACCTACTAAAATGACTGGTATTACCATCACAGCATTCTAGGATGTGCAATGCTATTGTAGTACAAATTTTACTTGGTATCTCCGATGTTGGGCGGAGATCCTGTGTCCCCCTCCCTTTCCCCCTGGCTGTCAGGGTGTCTGTCAGGGGGTAACTACCCACTAAACCGTCTGTCATTACCACCACAGTACTCTAGGATGTGAAGAACTATTGTAGTACAGGTTTTAATTGGTATCTCTATGTTAGATGCAGATCCTGTCTCCCCCTCCCCCTCCCTACTCATTGTGGGGTGTCTGTCAGGGGGTAACCACCCACTAAAATGTTTGGCATTACCATCACAGCATTCTAGGATGTGCAGTGCAATTGTAGTAGAAATTTTACTTGGTATCTCCAATGTTGGATGCAGATCCTGTCTCCCCCTCCCCACTCGTTGTGGGGCGTCTCTCAGGGGGTAACCACCCATTAAAACGTCTGTCATTACCACCACAGTATTCTAGGATGTGCAGTGCTATTTGTAGTGTAAATTTTACTCAGTATCTCCGAAGTTGGATCTAGATCCAATTAACCCCCCTTTTCAGTGCGTCTGTCAGGGGGAACCCACCCTCCAAAAAGTCTGTCACTGGTCATTCTATGATCAGTAGAGTCTGCAGATATATTATATATTAGTTTCATCTGGTATCTCATATATTGGATCTAGACCCAAATTCTAACGGGCAATTAGTGGTGCTTGTTAAGTAAGCCACCCATATATTTTCGGCAGACGGTCAGTTTCACAGTTTACAAGTCTACTCCTGAATACCAGTAGGGGTTACAGTCGGTATCTCGTTTGTTGTATCTTAATGGTCAGGGCTGCGGGACTAATATCGTCTTCTTCGCCTTCATTTTTGCTAGTGCTCTCACACGTCTTTGGACTTGGGAGCAAGTTTTTCCGAGAATCTGTAACTGTTCTCCTCAAATACGACGTATTAAATATAGGTACCCTGTGTCATCAATACTAGTTTCAGGTAGTCTTTTTTTTCCAGACTAGTATGTACTATCGTGCACAATAGTCCGTTACCTCCGCTGATCCAGAGAGTGAACACGAATTCGTGACTATGAAACCCCGAAGCAGTTGAACAGATAAATAATTAAACACCCAATAGATGTTGCACCGTCAGGGCAAGGTAGGAGGAGTGGGAAGCAGGTATTTTTCTTGAGCATAATATTATTAATTAAGAGAATGAACGCAAAATTTTTGTTGTTGACGATACTGGGTTTGAGTGTAAAATGTGCAGTTAAGGAAATATGCGAAATAAATATGAGAATAAAAATGCTTACGAAGTTAATATTCAGAATTAGCATTTTCTATAGATCGTATCCACAAGATCGATACAAAGCTTTCACCAACCATTTTATATATATATATATATATATATATATATATATATATATATATATATATATATATATATATTACCTACCCGCTACCCACCAACTATTACCAGCGCAAGGCGTCGTCCCCCCCCTTGGATAATATTTGGTATGCGTTTAGCCTGAGCGTTAAGGCGAACTGATAACCCTCAGCTCCTTCTCTCTCTCTCACTTCTCTCTCTCTCTCTCTCTCTCGTTCTTCTCCTCCTCTTCTCTCTCTCTCTCTCTCTCTCTGTCTCTCTCTCTCTTTATATATATATATATATTATATATATAATATATATATTCCATCAGGTCATCAAATCAGAGTCGGAGTTACAAAAAATATAATGTTTATTCAAAGTAAAGTACTAGTTGAGTAACTCAAGTTCTTACAAGATCATCAATGTAATGAAAATAGTTCAAGTCTCACAGACAACTAACTCAGATAACCCCCCGGTATTTAAATGTCTTAATTAGTAATTAGTCACACCAATTATCTCTTCTCTAAAATACAGTCCTCTCACTAGGACACTCGGTCCCTAGGACACTCGGCCCCCTCACTAGAACACTCTGCCCCCGCTTAGGTAAGCATCTTCGTATCACACCATCCCAGAAAGATGTCAAGAGTCTCAGATTGTCGCTTCGGACTCTGTCTCCATGGGAAGTTAAATATGATGAATCTGTAAATTCCTAGAAATGTCACAATGAACATATTATCAGTCTTTACTTATGACTATATATATATATATATATATATATTATATAAATATATATATATATATATATATATATATATTTATACATATTGTCAGAAACCAACCAATTTCATTTACTTTAAAGATTTAAGTAAATTACAAACTCCTAACGCCATCTGTTGGTAATAGTGAAATTACTTAACTTCTAACGCCATCTCTTGGTAACGGTGCATTTACTTCGGTTTCAATTCTGTTTTTCATCCTTGGAAAAACTTACATCGGAGTTGTTACGGCTTATTTTGGTTGAGTTCATTACCCAGTGGTGGTGGCAGTACAGCTTTATTCTGATCTGGTGGTAATGGCTTTTGTGTATATTTAAAGTGGTGAAAATAGATTTGTTAAGCCTTGCTGATTATTTTATTCCACTGTATAACCATTTATTGTGGAAATTATCCAATGAAAAGACTCTGGTTCCATCTCGGAGTTATGAAAGTTCTTCAGAATTAGTGGAATTCGTTATAATATATATAGCAAGTTAGCAAAAGTTTCAGTTCACTTACAAATTGCGGCTATGTAATTTTCTTGAAATTCTAACACAATATGAAATATGAAGATATTTTCACCAGTGTAACAAGTTCTTACTTAATTAAGAAAGACAAAAGCAGAGAAAAATATTAATTATAGGACAGAGATAAAGACAAACAAAAGTGTGTGTGTGAGAGAGAGAGAGAGAGAGAGAGAGAGAGAGAGAGAGAGAGAGAGAGAGAGAGAGATAACCTTTCGAGTTCTTTTCTAGATTAACACCATAGTGAACAAGCTTCATCTTATTGGTTTCGTTTTATTACCAGGGCAATCGCAAATTATCAGCTATTATCAATTTTACTACTGTGGGTTTCACAGACAGTGCAAACATTTAATTAGACAATACATTGATTGAAAAGATAACTAGGAACACAAGGCATAAATGGACTGAGTCAAATTGCAACACAATAAAGCAAAGTGAGGAGAGAATGATATGAAAGATATTAATTGGTAAATATTTATTGGTAAATAAATATCAATATTAAAAAAAGCAAAAAAATGCCATGAACAACTTTAGAAAAAAGTGGTCCACTTATTCAAGAAATGGCGCCTTTGTGGGTTTGTGGTCATACAAACTTAGTGTTTCTTAATGACATCAAAAAGAGAATTAAGGTTAGTTCCCTCTCCTCCAGCCACTATAATGGAGGTCTTACACGAACCTTCACCGAGTGCAGACGTGTTTGGCCGTTCCTGTACTTAGCCAAGACCAAGGTTCGTCCAAACTGCATCACAGGGAGTTCACCCATTAAGGGAACGGCGAGCCCAAGCATAGATCAGTGCGACTTTAGGACACATGAGGAGGACTGATTCCATTGGCCTACAATTTTCTGTTCGCCTAAATCATGAGATGGCGTGTTTTGTCATTTTTGACAAATTAGGTTTGAAGGAGATAGACATAGCAGGATTCCAGCAAATGGCCAACAACAGGGTTATAGTGAAATTTCAAGAACACCTGCTTTTTGAAGAATTCGTTGAAAAGTTTAATGACAAACTGATTGAATTTGGCAGTGGGAAAGCGGTAAGAGTAGTAAACTTGAGTAGTGCAAGTATAAGCGCTGCATAAGCAGAATATATGGAATGTTATTCCGTATATAAAAAACTAAAACTATGATTAATTAAAACCAGTGACCCAAGAGGTCAACCAGTTTGCTTGCAGGAATGTGATCAGACCAGATACAATAAAGAAGGCTAAGATGACGTGTTGTAATGAGTCAGTGTCTAGTTGCCGTCACCTGTGGTCATTCATTTGTTTTGTAAACTGTATTCCAAGCTTCCTGCTTGAGACAACCACCGTGACCTATAGCTCAAACAGCCTACATGACTTGTAATCTATGTCATCTGTGTGTATGTTCGTATGTTCGAGCTACTGTCTGCTTCCTTTAGGATTTGTAAACGAGATTGTAGTCAGAATTGAATCAGCCATCATCCTTGGCAGACCTGTACAAATTGTATCCGATCTTCATAAAGTAATCTCAGAGAATAGAGATATTTTTTGTACTTCGTGTTTTCTACTAGAAACCTCACATCAGAAAAGGGATTTTGACGTAAGGAAAAATCTATTTCTGGGCGATTGGCTCGTGTCGCTGCGCGAAATATCCTTTAATCTATTATTTCTAGGGTAAATGTACTAACACATACCAGAGAATAAATAAATAAAGAAAAAGGTCAGTATAACTGACTCGCTCACCCTCCAAGAGGGTGTCGGTATGAACACTATGGCGAGTGAGACCACTACCACGAGCCAAATGCCAAAAGAATTCTCCCACTACAAAATCCCTCCAAGAGGAGAGCCGACCCACAGAGTGGGCAGCAACTACTACTACTACTCCATCCCATGCTGCCGACTGCTGCGCCTCTGGTGGCCATCCTTTTCAGTTAGCGCACACGATTCACACGTGCCCTTTTTCACTCAGTGTTTTTTGTGCCCTTTTCGTTGGATTTATTTACAATGGAGCATGCAGCCATCGCAGCAGCTAAGTTAAGTACTCAGTGTTTATTGCTATTTGGTTTTTTCCGGCCCTGAGCCCGTATTTGCCGTTTTTTAGGTATAAATACGTACTCTAGGTCGGAAGCATGGCAGCATGGTCCTGCCTCGTGGTGGGTTCGTTCTTGGTCATCCATACCCAGAACATCCCCTTACTTAAGTACGCTCTATTTCTATTATCCGCTTTGTTTACGGGTACAGGTCTACACGGTTTGTCATGCATGCATGTCTTTTACTCCTTTATGTAGGCTTCTTTTCCATCCAGACCCTGAGCCACGGCTCTTAGTATGGGCCTCGGCTAGCTTTGAGTGGTAGACTTGCCTTCGGGTTAGTCGTACACTCCTGGATTTTTTTTCTCCTGCTATGTTATTTTCTTTCTTTTATTATTATTCATTTGATTTATTTATATCATATTTGTTTTGGTTAGTTAGGCGTCTGGCTTGCTTAGCCTAGGTTATGGCCCATAGGGCCTATATGCTACCACTCTTCAGTTCGGTTGCTTCCCGATAGCATCTCTCTGATCAGTTGGTTATGTTCTAGGCTTAGTTGTTGGTTGTCTTACCGCCCCGTGGTCACTACGTGATCACGAGGTAGCCAGCCGCCTGTCCAGTCACCTTCCCCCCCCTCCCGCTCTTCTATAGAGTCGGGGGGGGGGGGGGGGGTGGGTCGGTCTGCCCATGCTCGCTCCGTATACCCGAGCCTGCCCTCCCTTTCTTTTTTTTTTTTTTTCTCCCCCAGGCGGAGGGAGTAGAGGGACGGAACGGATCCAGACTGGACTCGACCTCTCCGGCTTCTCGGTCCGGTCGGGTGTAGCGTGGGGGGGGGACTGGCCTTTCCCCCCCGTCCGTTGCCTACCCCGTCGCTCCGTTACTAGCCCGAGTCGTTATGTCCTCGCGCTCTTTTCCCTCCTTACTAGGGCTCCTTTACCACCGGAGACCTGGCATCCAGGGGAGAGAGGACTAAGTCCACCCAGCAGAGTGGAACCGGAACATACAGTTGGTCCCTTCTAACCACTCCGTCTCGCTGAGTTTACCACACTCCGACTCCACGCACGGGACGTAGTTCCGGTACGTCGAGTTTTTTAGGTTTTAAGATCTTTTTATGTTAAACTAGTAAGTTTATCTTAAGTACCTTAAACCAAACCCCCCCCCCCACCCCCCCCCCCCTCCCTTACCTGTCTCACCGGATCTCTCCGGGGTCATAGCCTATTCAGGCGATAAGGGAGGGGTTATGCCCAAATTTTTTCCGAGCTCCGGCATGTAACGGAGTTCTTCTGCCCTTTAGCCTGTAAGTGACAGTCTTTAAGATACTCATGTGTCTTTTCACTTACAGACCACCAACTGTGAGCATCCGGGATGCGCCGCCACACTTCAGGACCCATGTGGACACGAAGTTTGCCGGTCCCATGCTCCATGCGCGACTCCGCACGGGGACATCCAGGTCTGGTACCACGAGACGTGTACCATCTGTTACGATCTGGTGAGCCAGCTCTTAGACGGGGTAAGTATTCCAACTCCGGTAACTGGTCCTCATTTGTTATAGTGCTTAAGTCTTTACATTAATCACCCTAACTTAAGATAAAATTCAGGGGGTCTTATAGTCCCTATATAATTTTAAGTTAAGCTTTATATTGATTTTAGTTTTAAGTTATTCTTAAAATCTAATCAATACCCTCTCTTCCAGGCTCCGGCTGTGAGGGATACCGCACTGGCAACCCTGAGGGCGGGCCTGGGTCGGCGTTTGGGAAAAAACGCCGCCAAGGGTATGCCCTACATCCTTGAGAAGAGGTTGGCGGTACTAATCTTCCCCGGAGGCAAGGCTACAGGCTACGTCGACCCAGCAGAGGCGGCCCCGACTATCGCTTTTATCCAGCAACAGCTGGCTGCCTCGTTGACGGACCAAGGCCAGGACATCTCCTCGGAAGTCGCGACGTTGGATATCAATGTAGAACCTATGGTAGGTGTAGACGACCTGTTGGTCGAGGTAAGTACGTTGGACACCCAAGGGTTACCCTTGGGTGCAACTGGTTCTTCTACCCCTGCAACCTCTCCATCCTTCCAAGGCTTTACAGGTAATGAGCTGTATACTTCTCCTGACGCTTCAGTTAGACCCAAGGTCAAGGGTCCAAACGGTGAAAACTTGACGAAGACGTCGTCGTCGTCTAAGAAGACGGCTTCGGCGTCATCTTCCTCTCGTAAGTCTCCGGCCAAAAACCCCGGAGCAGAGAGATCTAAAGCTTCTGGGTCCGGCTCTAAGTCCTCGAGGAGTAGATCCTCCAGGGAGAGATCTCACACTCCAGCGGAGTCGTCAGTTCCGCTACCCTTGGTTCCGATTCAGAGCTACCCTTCCACCTCCGCAGCAGCTCCAGCTTTGGACTCCAATGCTGGCCTGTTACAACAAGTGGGCGATTTGGTTGGGTCTCTGAAAAATAGCATGGAACAAATGTTCTCTCGGCTGTCCGACAGGATTACCTCTCAGGACACCATTATAGCCGGACTGAGCCAAGCTCCTCTAGCCTCTCCTCCACCTTTCAGCACAGGTGGAGCCCAGCTACCTCCGTATGACTCTCTACCTCCGTTCTCAATGAACAACCCTTGGAGAGTAGCGTCATACGCCCCCTTCCAGGACGGACTTATTTCTATCCCGGAATGTGGAACTCGGAGAATTGAGGACTTCGAGTTCTACCCGGAAGACCTTCAGCCTCCGTTCATCGGCTACGCCAGGCTCACCGCCTCAGCCATGACTCGGGATGATAAAGTTCCAAAGGAGACAGTCCTCTATTCACGTGACCAGGCTCAGAGAGAATGGCTCAGGTGTTTAGAGGACATGGATTGTTCCAACACGAAAATCCAACCTTTTAAAAGTCCGTTTACGATCTTTACGATGGAAGAGAGTACTCCGCTCCCTTTCTTGACAAAGATCGCAACAACTACTATTCCAGCAGCCCAGAAGGGGGATTCCATGCCTCAACTGAAGGAGGCAGATCCTACGTCTCCTTTACTTCCTTCAGCCGGTGAATTGTGGGAAGATTTACCTAACACCTTCTCAGCTGGCAAACTCAAACCCGACTGTGCTATGGAGCAGTTTGGTGAGAAGCTACCTAGGCTTCCAGATAGCCTTATTCAGGCAGAATTCGATGCCAAGTCACGGTTAGCCAGGTCTATTAACTCCATGGCTATGACCGAGGTGGCTACCATTGCCTATGGGTCGGAGCCACTCTTCAAGCTTCTAACCAAATCTTTGACTCAAACGGTGCAGTCGGATATGTTTGAGTTCGCCACTGCCAGGACGAATTGTAGGAAGCATGTCCTGCAGAAGCGACAATTCGACACGAGCCGAATAAGTTGCTTACGTCCAGCATCTGGGGAGCAGACCTCTCCCCAGAAGCGATGGTGAAGGAGGTGCAGTCAGCTCGCGACTGAACCAGAGCCTTAAGACCGTTGGGGTCTTACGGCCAGGAGACGGCAGGATCAAGCCGGTAAGGGTAAGGCTCAAAGGAAACCTAGACGTTTCCAGCCCTATCAGAAAAGCAGCCACGTTTTTCTAGCAAGTTCCAGCTGTTCCCACCCTTAGTGCAAACAGCCCAACCTTCCACCTCAAAGGTCTCAGTCGCAGCATATTTATGTTATCTCCCCTCAGCCTCAGCCCTCCACCTCTTACGCCCTCTCTCCGGCCTACAACCAGGTCTTCGAGGGTCAAGCTTCACAGAAGTATGACCGCTCGAGTAAGGGAGGCAGAGGTAAGCGATCCTTTCGTGGGAGAGGATCGGGAGGGTCCCTTTAATAGGGGAAAACATTTTCAGAGGAGGCCAAGGAGGCTACCAGAACCAATGAGGAACTTCAGGTAGGAGGGAGGCTGTTTCACTTTTCGCCAACCGGTGGAACTTCAGCAAGTGGGTCAGAGCATTGTGTCAAAAGGCCTGGGTTGGAGCTGGTTAGAGAACCCTCCCCCATCCAGACCTTTCCGCCAACTTCCTTCCAAGGAATTGACGGAGTATGCGGAGGATCTCCTTCAGAAAGGAGCTATAGCGAGAGTCAAAAGATTAAAATTTCAAGGTCGCTTGTTCAGCGTGCCAAAGAAAGGCTCACAAAAAAGAAGGGTAATCTTAGACTTGTCCCGCTTAAACTTAGCCATTCGCTGCGACAAGTTCAAGATGCTCACGATCTCGCAGGTGCGGACCTTACTTCCCCGTGGGGCCGTCACCACCTCTATCGATCTTACAGACGCTTACTATCATATCCCTATTGCAAGACACTTCCGTCCGTATCTGGGCTTCAAGATAGGAGACCAGACATTCTCCTTCAAGGTAGTTCCTTTCGGGCTCAACGTAGCACCCAGGGTGTTTACGAAGCTGGCGGAAGTAGTAGTTCAACAACTAAGATCGCAAGGGGTTATGGTAGTAGCGTATCTCGACGATTGGTTGATCTGGGCTTCAACAGTCGAGGAATGCAACAGAGCAACACTGAAAGTGATTCAGTTCCTGGAATATCTAGTCTTCAAGATAAACAGGACCAAGTCAAGACTCACTCCAGAGTCAAACTTTCAGTGGCTAGGCATTCAATGGAATCTATCCTCCCATACTCTGTCGGATTCCATCAACCAAAAGGAAGGAAATAGCGAAGTCAGTTCAAGCAATTTCTGAGTCACAAACTGGCGTCAAAAAAAGAACCTGGAAAAGAATCCTGGGTTTCACCAGTTTGCATCAGTGACGAACATCCTAATGAAAGCCAAACTGAAAGACCTAACCAGAATCTGGCGCTCACGAGCAAAATGTCAGGTCCAGGGACAAATTATCCTCAGTACCTCTGATTCTAAAGAATCGACTCCGGCCGTGGGCGAAAGTCAAGAACTTGTCGTATCAGTGCCCCTTCAGTTTCCTCCACCAGGGATCACCATCCACACAGACGCTTCATTAAGCGGTTGGGGAGGATATTCCCAGTTCAAGAGTTCAAGGAACGTGGTCACCTCAGTTCCGTCAGTTCCATATAAACGTACTGGAAGCAATGGCAGTGTTCTTGACTCTAAAAAGTTACGTCGCCAAAGTGCTCCCACGTAAAGCTAGTCCTAGACAGCGCAGTGTAGTACATTGTATAAACAGAGGAGGCTCCAAATCACGTCATCTAAATCATGTCATGGTAGCCATCTTCTCCCTGGCGGACAAGTTCAGTTGCATCTCTCCTCCACTCATATAGCCGGAGTGAGGAACGTCATAGCAGATGCTCTATCCCGATCAGTACCTCTAGAGTCGGAATGGTCACTGGACAACAGTTCGTTCCAATGGATTCTTCAGAGAATTCCAGGTCTACAGGTGGATCTCTTCGCATCCCAAGCGAACCACAAACTCCCATGTTATGTGGCCCCCCAACCCTGGACCCTCTGGCCTATGCCACGACGCCCTGGCTCTAGGACTGGAACAACTGGGAGAAGATTTATGTCTTTCCTCCAGTGAATCTTCTCATGAAGGTGTTAAACAAACTCAGGACATTCAAGGGTCAAGTGGCTCTAGTAGCCCCAGACTGGCCGAAGAGCAATTGGTACCCTCTAATTCTGGAATCTAAGGGTCTTCGCCCTCTTCGGATTCCCAATCCCAGGCTCTCCCAGTCAGTACAAACGAAAAGACTGTGTTCGCTTCCTCAGGGATTCTCAAAACCCTAACTTTATGGATTTCATGAAGTTTGCTGCAAAAAAGGATGCGAATATTGACCCGCAAAATATCCTCTTTTTGGAATCCGATAAAAGGGATTCAACTTTGAGACAGTATGATGCTGCTGTCAAAAATTAGCAACCTTCCTGAGAGAATCGGATATTAGAATCATGACAATCATTCAGCTATATCCTTTTTCAGATCCTTATTTGAAAAAGGCTTAGCAGCTAGCACGATTACGACAAACAAGTCAGCCTTGAAAAAGTTATTTTTCAATTTGGTTTCAACATAGACTTGACAGATTCCTACTTCTCGTCTATTCCCAAGGCGTGTGCTAGACTTAGACCTTCTGTAAGGACCTACGTCAGTATCATGGTTCTTAAACAATGTTCTAAAGCTGGCTTCAGAAACCAATAATGACACATGCTCGTTTATAATGCTCTTAAGAAAAACTCTATTTTTATTAAGCTTGGCCTCAGGAGCTAGGATTCAGAACTGTCGGCTTTATCCAGAGATCCGGATCATATCCAGTTCCTCCCCACAGGGAAGTGCTACTTTCTCCGGAACGTAGCTTTATTGCTAAGAATGAAGATCCTTTGATGAGGTGGGAACTGTGGAAGGTTCTACCCCTTCCACAAGATGTATCTCTTTGCCCAGTTTCAACCTTACGAGCCTTTCTGTCTAGGACCTCCTCATCCTCATCGGGTCCTCTCTTTAAGAGAGAAAAATGATATTGTTATTGTACAATAAAGTTTCATACATACCTTACCTGGCAGATATATACTTAGCTATAGACTCCGTCGTCCCCGATAGAAATTCGAATTTCGCGGCACACGCTACAGGTAGGTAGGTCAGGTGATCTACCGGCCTGCCGCTGGGTGCAAGGAATAGGAACTATTACCTTCAAGGACCGATTTTTTCTCTTCCAACCTGTCTCCTGAGGGAGGCTGGGTGGCCATTCAATCGTATATATCTGGCCAGGTTAAGTATGTATGAAACTTTATTGTACAATAACAATATCATTTTCATACATTCAACTTCCCTGTCAGATATATACTTAGCATGATTGGCACCTTTGGCGGTGGGTAAGAGACAGCTAGTTACTGATTAGACAGGTAAACAACTACGTTGTAGGTAATAAATAAATAAAACCTTGGTTCCTATGTGTTTAGACGAAGGGTTTGACCTCCTAGCTATTGCTAGGAGTCTGTTCGTCTCAAGAGCCTCAGCGAGGATGTGACCTATGGCTAAGAGTTCTTGTAGATCTGTCAATGGGGTCTTATCCACTTACTTGACAAGAATCTAATGGTTATTTGTCAAAGGGTCCTATCCACTTACATGACAAAACACCTATGCCTACTGGCATAATTAAGGAGCACAACACCGATCCCGATCACCTGATCCTAACACGAGGGTTTGTGCTTAATTTGAAAAGAGCTATCCCCAAACTCATTTCAAATAACCCAAAGAAAAATAGTATACTTATGTAAAATAAAAATTTTTTAACTCACTAGTTAAGGATCAGTGTCGGCTCCCTATCCCAGCACGTATTCCGTAGACACGTAACCAAGAGAGAAGGATCTCTCATAGGTCAACTTGACCTCCTTCGTGCAAAGAGAAGACAACACAGAGTGCATCTCCCGTAAATTACAGCTAATATCTCTCACGACATATTGTTATGGAAAGAACAAGAATTGTTAAAAGCTCGCCACTTCAAGCGCTTTTAATTCTCAGCTGTTTGAAGGAATCATCAAGTTACTTAAGAAGTGCTTTAGAGATCACACTTTGAAATTGATCTCTTCTGGATGAAGCCTAGAGCCTGGCTTGTGCCTGGCTGGCTCCTCGCGCCTGGCTGGCGCCTCGCGCCTGTCTGACGCCTCGCGCTTGGCTGGCGCATGTTGGTTGCCTGGCGCCTGGCTAGCGCCTTGCGCCTGCTGGAAGGCCTGGCGCCTGGCTGACTTCTCCCCACTTGCTGGAGCTTCGAGCTTGTTAAAGAGTCTCGAGGAAACTGGCGATGCCCACATCGGACACTTTTTCCTAATTATTTGCCTCTAGCGCATCTGCGCCAGGCTGGAGGCACGCTCCTTCTCCTCATCAGACAATGACAGTGTTTATTTGGACTGTCTTCCTCTGGCGTCTTTACGCCTCTTCTGTATTTTGGCGCTGATTGGCGCTACATTGTCCGAAAGTCCTTAACATCCACAATCGGTTTATCAGGAGACTGGAGAAGGGTGGAAGAAATTCTTTCACTTTGAGCTTTTGGTCTCTTCGGTAAGGGGAGGTGATTGTAATCAGCTACATCCAGTAGACGATAACATATCTAACCGTACAAGAGATAAGTCTTCCTCCGAGGAGGGATCCCTCCTTGAATACTTCCGTGCTCACGAGATCTCTTCTTACATGTTGAAGGGGTGTCTCGTGCAGAATCTTCTTCCCTATCCTTAGCCCGAAGGAAGGGAAGAAGCCTGGAAGTCGAAGGAGACTCCGAGCTGAAATTGGGAGTACTCCTGATTTCTAGCTCTTTATTGTATCCCTCTGAACACCTTCTGGGAAGCATTTCGAGCGTCATCGCATACCAAAGACTCTGTAGGCAAACGTTTGAACCATTCTACTCGTAGATGAAAACGTAAGTACTCTGCCCAATCCATGAGCATGGCATCTATGGATAGGGCTCTGGGATCGTCCCCCAGCGAGCAAAAATTCTCCATCCTCCTGGATAGGAATGTTGCAAACAGGTCCACTTGCGGCTTCCCCCAAAGAGACCATAGTTGCTGGCAGACTTGTGAATGAAGGGTCCACTCTGTTGGAAGGACCTGGTTTTTCCTGCTCCGTCTGTCTGCTCTTATATTCTTCCTCCTTGAACGAACCTCGTCAGGAGTCGAATCCCTCTTTCTTCTGTCCATATCAACAGATCCCTTGCTAGTTGGTAAAGGGAGAAAGAGTGTGTCCCCCCTTGTTTTCTTATATAAGCCAGAGCCGTGGTGTTGTCCGAGTTGACTTGGACCACCATGCCTCTGACTTCGTTCTCGAAAACCTGCAGTGCTAAGTGCACTGCTAAGAGTTCCTTTACAATTTATGTGCCAGGCCTTCTGTTCTTCTGTCCAACTGCCTGACACTTCCTTCGTCCCTAGTGTTTGCTCCCCACCCCGTGTCCGAAGCGTCTGAGAATAACACTAGGTGAGGGTTCTGAAGGGCCAAGGACACTCCTTCGTTTCTTCTCAGTGGTCCTAACCACCATCGTAAGTGTTTTGATACTCTCTCCTATAGGAAAGGTATCCAAAAGATCTCCTTTTCTTCTGTTCCAACTCCCTCTGAGATGGAACTGCAGGGTCTCAGATTCAGTCTCCCTAGAGAGATGAACTGCTCCAGCGAGGAAAGAGTGCCCAGAAGACTGAGCCATTCCCTCGCTGAGCTTCGTTCTTTCTCTAGGAAGACCGAGATTTTCTCCAACCCTTTCGAGATTCTTTCCTGGGATGGATACGCTCGAAAACCCCGAGAATCCATCCGAATCCCCAGATAGACGATAGTCTGACTGAGGACTGTGTGAGACTTCTCGAGGTTTACGAGCAATCCGAGAGATCTGGTCAACTGAAGCGCTATCTCCAAGTCCTCCAAGCACTTTTGTCTTGTCTGCGCTCTTATAAGCCAATCGTCTAGGTAAAGAGATATCCTTACCCCCTTCAGATGTAGCCATCTTGCTACGGTTTCTCATCAACGCTGTAAACACCTGAGGAGCCGTCGAGAGGCGAAACACAAAGCCCTGAACTGATAAATCCTTCCCTGTACCATGAATCGAAGATATTTCTTCGACGAATGATGCAGGGGGACGTGAAAGTATGCATCTTGCAGGTCGAGGGAGACCATCCAATCTCCTGGACGAAGGGCAGAGAGAACCGAGTTGGATGTCTCCATGGAGAACTTTGTCTTCTCCACGAAGCGATTCAATGCACTCACGTCCAGGACAGGCCTCCACCCCCCCCGAGGCTTTCGGCACCAAAAATAGGCGATTGTAAAAACCTCGGAGTGCGGATCCTGTACTACCTCGATGGCCTCCTTCTCCAACATTTGCTGCACCAGTCCAAGAAGGATACTCTCTCTTTACAGGGTCCTTGTATCTCGCCGACAGCTCCCTCGGAGTCGTCGTCAATGGAGGTCTGTTCTTGAAGGGGATGAGGTATCCTTTCCTCAGCACTTGTAGGGACCAAGAATCTGCTTTCATGAAGCCCATGCTTCCGAGAATCCCAGAAGTCTGGCCCCTACTGGTGATTGGAGGACTGGAATCTCATTTTGCGTTCTTCTTTGGAACTCTAATGGAAGATCTTCCTCTTTTCTCTCCTCCTCTCTTCCTTGGGGCTCGGCTAAAAGCTCTACCTCGAAAGGGCTGTTTGGGCAGGTGTTGACTCCCTCTTCGAAAAACAGAAGCAGCTGGCCTAGGCTTCTTAGCAGAATGTACCAGCAAATCCTGTGTTGCCTTCTCAGTAAGCGTATGGAAATGTCCATTTACCAACTGAGAAGGAAACAGCTGTTTAGACAGAGGGGCGTATAAAAGAGAAGCCTCTGTACTGGAGAGACTGCTTTGGTAAGAAAAGAACCAAAGACAGCCCTCTTCTTTAATACTCCTGTCCCGAACAAGGATGCCACTTCAGCCGATCCGTCCTGCACTGCCTTGTCCATGCATGCCAAAACACTATGCAAGACTTCTGGTTCCAAAAACTGAGGGTCTTGAGTCTTTGTTGGCCAGAGCCCCAAGGGACCAATCTAGGAAGTTAAAACTTCCAAGACATGGAATATTCCCTTGAGGAGATGGTCCATTTCAGACATTGTCCAGCTTGTTTTTGGCTGCTGGAAGTGCATGCCTCCTTGCCGAATCCACCAAGGTCGAGAAGTCCGCTTCAGCAGATGAGGGAAGAGAAAGTCCCATAGATTCCCCTGTGCTATACCAAATCCCTCTCTTCCCATGATAGCCTGGAAGGGGGACAGGTAAACACAGTCTTCCCGCCTCCTCCTTGGTTTAAGCCAATTCCCGACCGACTGCAAAGCCCTCTTTCATTGAAATGGTCGGTTGCATCTTCAAGAAGAGAGGACTTCGCAGCCTTCTAATCGAAAATAAAGACCGAGGAGAAGGAGGGCAGCAGACTCAGAGACTCTCCAAATTCTTTTAACAAGAGGGCTGCTAGTGTCTTATAATCAAAAGACCTGCCAGTTGTTTTCTTCAGAGTCCGAAACATCCTCTAATTCTGGTTGAGTTTTATTCGGAGAAGAGTGCGCGACCGGGGGACTCCTCTCTCGGGAATGCACAGGGCTTGCAGCAACACCGGCTGCAACCTGACAAGGGCTACGGTCGCTTGTGCGACATCTTGAGTCCCTGCCAGGAGAAGGCCGATGTTGTTCTTTTACCCTAAGGCCCTCCTGACAAGGACGGTGGCCGCTTGTGCGACAACTTTCGTCCCTACCAGGAGAAGTCCTTATATGTCTTCTCTTTTTCCATGATCAATTCCTTCCACCCGACAGGGGCTACGATCACCTGTGCGACACCTAGAGGCCCTGTCAAGGGAAAAATGATCTTGAGAAAAATCCCAAAGAGGAGCCTCCAAGTCCGCTTCAAATCCCGATAACTCATCCAAATTGTATTTTGGGTTGTACAAATCCTTGCGCCTGCTTTCAGGCGCTCTAGACGCTTACGTCCATTCGGCTTTTGCAGGCGCCTTGCGTCTCCATTCGGACGCTTCAGGCGCTTTGCGCCTCGTTTCAGGCGCCTCAGGCTCTTTAGGCGCTTTGTTTTTCCTTTGAGGCGTTCTAGGCTCTCTAGGCGCCCTATGTTTTATATCAGGCGCTCTAGGCTCTCTAGGAGTTAAATATTTCCCTTTAGCCACTTCAGGCTTTTCAGGCGCGTTGCGCCTCATTCCTTTTACTTGAAGAGCTTTACGCCTCATTTCAGGCGCCCGAGGCGCCCGAGGCGCTCCAGGCGCCCCAGGCGCTCCAGGCGCTTCAGGCGCTCCAGGCGCCTCAGGCGCTTCAGGCGCCTCAGGCGCTTCAGGCGTTTCAGGCGCCTCAGGCGCTTCAGGCGCCTCAGGCGCTTCAGGCGCCTCAGGCGCTTCAGGCGCTTCAGGCGCTTCAGGCGCTCCAGGCGCCTCAGGCGCTTCAGGCGCCTCAGGCGCTTCAGGCGCCTCAGGCGCTTCAGGCGCCTCAGACGCTTCAGGCGTTTCAGGCGCTTCATGTCCGAGGAGCTAGAAGCTTAAAAATTATATATGTATGTTTAATCATTAAACGAGCGATCAACATATATTCTTTAATATCTAATTCGTTTTTCTCAGAATAGATATATTTTCATATAAAGTACCGATGAGAATTTGTTGAAATAACTCTTCAAACCCCATGGGATAGAGCCTCCGTCTATTTGTACGGGGGACGAAAACAGGATAGGGCAATGCCTCTACCGCAACTGTTCTCGAAAGATCTCTCTCTGAGGTTCCGATATCTACGACGAGATTATCTTGCATCTTCATTGAATCTACGCCGTTGAAACTTTCTTCTCCTTATCCGTCTAACAAGGGGAACACATTACATTAGGACGCCTTTCCAATGGCGAACTTGGCAGTCTGGGACGTTCTACAGAACCTGCCGAGGGGACGCCTGATCGGTGGGGATTCTCTGAAACCCCCCTGCGGTTGTCGACATTCCTTCTCCTCTGGGCTTGTGAGCTTGGAAGAGGTCTAGACCTGGGAGCGAGACAGAGCCGATCAGACGCACCCTCCATTGCAATGGGGGAACACTATATTCACTTCTTACCTTTTAAAAGCTTGCATTTGAGCTATCCATTTATCTTCAATTTGCATATATAAATTTGTAGTTTCTGAGGAGTAAAAAGGTGATGAGGATGCAACAACTACTAGTACTGCTAATACTCTAACTGCTCGTTAGCACAAACGCTATTAAAGCTTATAAAGTAAGCGTATCTAGTTATATGCGTTTTTCTGACTTCCTAAAGTAGGAAATTAGAGTTTAATATTTCCTTAATAAAGTTGTAACCTTTATTACATATAATAATGAATAAATATTAATAATTCTCTTTATGGCAAACTATGTGAGTGTCTACCGATGATTTCGGTAGTTTCACTTAGTATTTTCTTCGAAATTCGAAGCGAAATTCATTAACAAAAGTTAATAAAAGCGTATGCCGAACCAAAGACCCAGTACTTCCCTGCAAAAGACAGCCCAGAAGATCGATGGCGATGAAAACACGAAAATCAAATCAGGAGGAACCGTAAACGTATGTTTACAGTCCAACGATGAGAAAAATCTGTCCTTAGAAGGTAATAGTTTCCTATTCTGCCACCCAGCGGCAGGCCGGTAGATCAACTGACCTACCTACCTGTAGCGTGTGCCGCGAAATTCGAATTTCTATCGGGGACGACGGAGTCTATAGCTAAGTATATATCTGACAGGGAAGTTGAATGTATGAAAAGGTGGTACTTTATCTATTAAAGGCATCAGGCAACAAATCCTGTACTTCATTAAACAGCCAATCCTGACTCTTTCCCAAAAGCACATGATGTCAGGGCAGTAGCCACCTCAATTAACTATTTCCAACATATGAAACTTCGATGAGTTTAAAAAGTATACTGGATGGAAATCGCCGACAGTGTTCAAACGTCATTACTTAAAGTCCTTGGAAGCTCTGAAATTTTCAGCAGTAGCAGCGGGTAACATAGTTTCCCCTGACTCCACCTAATCTTTACTAGAAGAACCAGTCCTCCTTTCTACCTGCCTCACCCAACAGTTCGTCTATTCCTGCCTTGTTCATCTACGGTCACCTTGTGTCTTAGCTGCTTTGATGATGTTGTAGTGGGTGTCCCTTATTTTTTTTTGCTAGGGGCACTCACAATTGATTATGGATTTTGATCTCTCGGATGTCATCCCCTTATTTTTATGCTAGGGGATACATCTTATTGATAATGGTTACGGGTTTCGTATATTAAGTTATATACATTCCTTTATATATTTTTATTGTTGAGTTTGTTTTGTTTAATTTATTATGCTGATTGCTCTGAATTTCTGATACATAACTGTACACAGATACCATTTTTGTACATATATGCCATCCCTCCAAGAGGAGAGCCGACCCACAGAGTGGGCAGCAACTACTACTACTACTCCATCCCATGCTGCCGACTGCTGCGCCTCTGGTGGCCATCCTGAAGTTAGCAGACAATCTTGGGGCGATCGGGATGGGTAGGGCGGGATTTCGCTGGCGACACGAGCCAATCGCCCAGAAATAGATTTTTCCTTACGTCAAAATCCCTTTTCTGGGCTCAGCTCGTGTCGCTGCGCGAAATCGTACCAGAGAAATAGCACAAGATTGTAAATAAAATTAAGAAAACAAAAGAAGGTCTCAAATAAAAGGTAAAATAAAATTAAAATAATATAATTGCCAATAAAGATACATATACACAATGATACAAAAATAGGAATATTGCTTAAATTACACTTAATTCTAATAATATTCTTTAACTTAAGGTAATCTACATATATCCAGGGGTAATAAGGCATATATGTACAAAAATGGTATCTGTGTACAGTTATGTATCAGAAATTCAGAGCAATCAGCATAATAAATTAAACAAAACAAACTCAACAATAAAAATATATAAAGGAATGTATATAACTTAATATACGAAACCCGTAACCATTATCAATAAGATGTATCCCCTAGCATAAAAATAAGGGGATGACATCCGAGAGATCAAAATCCATAATCAATTGTGAGTGCCCCTAGCAAAAAAAAATAAGGGACACCCACTACAACATCATCAAAGCAGCTAAGACACAAGGTGACCGTAGATGAACAAGGCAGGAATAGACGAACTGTTGGGTGAGGCAGGTAGAAAGGAGGACTGGTTCTTCTAGTAAAGATTAGGTGGAGTCAGGGGAAACTATGTTACCCGCTGCTACTGCTGAAAATTTCAGAGCTTCCAAGGACTTTAAGTAATGACGTTTGAACACTGTCGGCGATTTCCATCCAGTATACTTTTTCAACTCATCGAAGTTCATATGTTGGAAATAGTTAATTGAGGTGGCTACTGCCCTGACATCATGTGCTTTTGGGAAAGAGTCAGGATTGGCTTGTTTAATGAAGTACAGGATTTGTTGCCTGATGCCTTTAATAGATAAAGTACCACCTTTTTCTCTCTTAAAGAGAGGACCCGATGAGGATGAGGAGGTCCTAGACAGAAAGGCTCGTAAGGTTGAAACTGGGCAAAGAGATACATCTTGTGGAAGGGGTAGAACCTTCCACGGTTCCCACCTCATCAAAGGATCTTCATTCTTAGCAATAAAGCTACGTTCCGGAGAAAGTAGCACTTCCCCTGTGGGGAGGAACTGGATATGATCCGGATCTCTGGATAAAGCCGACAGTTCTGAAATCCTAGCTCCTGAGGCCAAGCTTAATAAAAATAGAGTTTTTCTTAAGAGCATTATAAAACGAGCATGTGTCTTATTGGTTTCTGAGCCAGCTTTAGAACATCGTTTAAGAACCATGATACTGACGTAGGCCTTACAGAAGGTCTAAGTCTAGCACACAGCCTTGGGAATGAGACGAGAAGTAGGAATCTGTCAAGTCTATGTTGAAACCAAATTGAAAAATCTTTTCAAGCTGACTTGTTTGTCGTAATCGTGCTAGCTGCTAAGCCTTTTTCAAATAAGGATCTGAAAAAGGATATAGCTGAATTGATTGTCATGATTCTAATATCCGATTCTCTCAGGAAGGTTGCTAACTTTTTGACAGCAGCATCATACTGTCTCAAAGTTGAATCCCTTTTATCGGATTCCAAAAAGAGGATATTTTGCGGGTCAATATTCGCATCCTTTTTTGCAGCAAACTTCATGAAATCCATAAAGTTAGGGTTTTGAGAATCCCTGAGGAAGCGAACACAGTCTTCGTTTGTACTGACTGGGAGAGCCTGGGATAGGGAATCCGAAGAGGGCGAAGACCCAGTTCCAGAATTAGAGGGTACCAATTGCTCTTCGGCCAGTCCTGGGCCAACTAAGCCCCTTTGACCTTGAAAGTTCTGGGGTTGTTTAACACCTTCATGAGAAGATTCACTGGAGGAAAGACATAAATCTTCTCCCAGTTGTTCCAGTCTAGAGCCAGGGCGTCCGTGGCATAGGCCAGAGGGTCCAGGTTGGGGGCCACATAACATGGGAGTTTGTGGTTCGCTTGGGATGCGAAGAGATCCACCTGTAGACCTGGAATTCTCTGAAGAATCCATTGGAACGAACTGTTGTCCAGTGACCATTCCGACTCTAGAGGTACTGATCGGGATAGAGCATCTGCTATGACGTTCCTCACTCCGGCTATATGAGTGGAGGAGAGATGCCAACTGAACTTGTCCGCCAGGGAGAAGATGGCTACCATGACATGATTTAGATGACATGATTTGGAGCCTCCTCTGTCGGTATCAGTGCCCCTTCAGTTTCCTCCACCAGGGATCACCATCCACACAGACGCTTCATTAAGCGGTTGGGGAGGATATTCCCAGTTCAAGAAAGTTCAAGGAACGTGGTCACCTCAGTTCCGTCAGTTCCATATAAACGTACTGGAAGCAATGGCAGTGTTCTTGACTCTAAAAAGGTTACGTCCGCCAAAGTGCTCCCACGTAAAGCTAGTCCTAGACAGCGAATTTAAACAAAACAAACTCAACAATAAAAATATATAAAGGAATGTATATAACTTAATATACGAAACCCGTAACCATTATCAATAAGATGTATCCCCTAGCATAAAAATAAGGGGATGACATCCGAGAGATCAAAATCCATAATCAATTGTGAGTGCCCCTAGCAAAAAAAAAAATAAGGGACACCCACTACAACATCATCAAAGCAGCTAAGACACAAGGTGACCGTAGATGAACAAGGCAGGAATAGACGAACTGTTGGGTGAGGCAGGTAGAAAGGAGGACTGGTTCTTCTAGTAAAGATTAGGTGGAGTCAGGGGAAACTATGTTACCCGCTGCTACTGCTGAAAATTTCAGAGCTTCCAAGGACTTTAAGTAATGACGTTTGAACACTGTCGGCGATTTCCATCCAGTATACTTTTTCAACTCATCGAAGTTCATATGTTGAAAATAGTTAATTGAGGTGGCTACTGCCCTGACATCATGTGCTTTTGGGAAAGAGTCAGGATTGGCTTGTTTAATGAACTTAGAGTTTATCATCATGAGTTGAAACATCTCCGTCGTCATAACCAAAGAAGATACTGACTTCGTAAGTTATCATCAAAACCCAAGACACTCCAATGAGTATGGAAGTCATAACCAACCGACTTAGCGTAAAATTATCGCAGGTCTAACATAACCTCACAGGGCGCCTTATTATACAAAGGCATGAGCCCTATAGAATTGGTGGCAGCTATATATTGGCGACCGCCTTCAGCGTACTCTTCAACGTCTTCCGAAGAATAACCAGAATAATGAATAATGTATCATATCAGAAGTCAACGACGACGAAAGCAAGAGATTCTTCAAGCAACTTAGTATCATCGTTTAGTGAGCGACTTCAGCAGCGCATATCTTCAAGAAACAAACCTGACGTGTCTGCTTCCTACGGCAACGCAAGCTTCGAGATGTCTCTCATTAGAATCATTCAAGAATACATTATCGTTTATTGAGCGTTTCCAGCACTTCAAGAAACAAACCGAATGCGTCTGCAGCATCGGATCTTCAAGGACTCGAATCATCCACCAAACGAACAACTCGCACAGGGGAAACTCAAGCCAAAACCAGGGTCATCCGCTAAACAGAGAAAGGCGACCAAGGCCGTGTGTCGTTAAGTTTGAGCGTTTCCTTTGCGAGTCGAATTTTTGATGTTCCTGTGGCTGAAGTTACGAGACATTCTTAATCTAACTTTTTTACAGAAATTATCTACATCATTGGGATTTCGCTACTGCGAGTTTTTATATATAAGTTTCTGTTTCCAGAAGTTCCCCTGAAATATCATAATCACATACTGTGTTAATTTTATCATTTGGGTGATTATTAATTCTGTACGTAACAAATCATATTAAACATTGAATATGTGTTTACGTAGTGGACGTCTATATTTATACAGATGCATGGATAGGGTTGTTAGACCCTGTAGTGATAAGAGGACACACAAAACAAGTGGAACACCTGCACAAATCTGGATAAAGTAGAGGTAACACTATTTTGGGTCCCGATCGCAGTTTCAGTCTTGAGTTATGCTTAAAAAATCGAATCTCAATGATTCAACTTAACTTTTTAAAAAATACGGCTGGATTGCAAGGAATAACATGTCTGTAAAAACTTTCATTAGGTTAACATACTCAACATTCATATAAACAAATTAACAAAATATGTCTAAATGCACTGACCTGGATCCCTTACTATTTCAAATTCTAGCAAAGAATGAAAGTAAACCACAGCAAATACATATAGTTAATAATAACGCAATAGAGATAACTTGTTTTAATAGTAATCGCTCAATTCATAATAGGTCAAGTCATTCTTACGTTCGTTGCTTTATACGTAACTAAGAGCAACATAATGCTAAAAAACACACAATACGTTGCCGATGATAATAAAAAGAAGAATCCTAATTATTATAAAAAAGAAATAGGTAAACAGTAGCCCTAAAAATCAGAAACAAACAAATCTTGCTTCAGCAAACTTGGTTACTGTGTCATCTAGTCAAACGGTCAGGGTCAGTCAAATCTGCCGAGTGTTCAAAGCAAAGCACATTCCACATAATAAGCGACTCTAGCGGAGGGGGGAGAGCAATGTTGGATCATTTATGCCAATACCTTTTTGAATTAACCCTCTTACGCCGATTGGACGTATTAAACGTCGAGTCAAAATGTCTCCCGTTTGCCGATTGAACGTATTATACGTCGACTCAAAAAAGTTTTTTTTAAATTCGCGGAAAAATACTTATAGGCCTACCAGCCGAAAACTTTTGAATCACATGCCTTGGGGGATGCTGGGAGTTCACTGATCAAGGCGTTGTTTTGTTTACAATCGTTACGCAGGGGCGCCAGCGCGAATTTCTTTCTTATCGCACTAAAAAGTATCAGTGACACATCTCAGAAATTATTTTGTCACTTTGACATAATTTTTGCACCATTTTAAATTATCCGTTACATGAAGTATTATATATGAAAATGTGCGCAATTTCATGTAGAATACAACATAAAAATACTCATGATTGTAGCTTTTATCAGTTTTGAAATATTTTGATATAAAAAAAGATAAGTGCCAAAATTTCAACCTTCGGTCAACTTTGACTCTACCGAAATGGTCGAAAAACGCAATTGTAAGTTATAACTCTTATATTCTAGTAATATTCAATCATTTACCTTCATTTTGCAATGAATTGGAAGTCTCTAGGACAATAACATTTTCCTTAAGTTCGCATGGTAACTCTTCCGAAAAAATCAGAAATTTTTTCGTGCGATTGTCGAAATGTTTGCACCATTTTAAAATTAGCCGTTACATAAAGTTTTATATATGAACATGTGCGCAATTTCATGTAGAATACAATAAAAAATGATTGAAGGTTGTAGCTTTTCTCTTTTTCGGAATATTTGCATATAAATCACGATAAATAGAAAAAAAACCACGTTTGGTCAACTTTGACTCTACCGAAATAGTTGAAAAACGCAATTGTAAGCTAAAACTCTTACAATCTAGTAATATACAGTCATTTATCTTTATTTTGAAACAAATTCGAAGTGTCTAGCACAATATTTAAATTTATGGTGAATTTTTAAAAAAAACTTTCTTTCCCTCCGCGCGCCGATTCGGGCCGAAAATCTCCGAAATGCGTACGTCACATTATCCTAATATTTACTCCTTTTCATATTAGTCGTTTTATAGTTTCATATATGAAAATGTGCGCAAATTCATGAAGAATACAACAAAAAATAATTAAAGCTTTTCTCATTTCTGAAATATTTGCATTAAAAAAAATATATATATAAAAATTTTGACATTTGGTCAACTTTAACTCGTCCGAAATGGTCAAAATCTGCAATTCTAATCTAAAACTCTTACAATATCGTAATATTCAATCATTTTTCTTCATTTTGAAACAAATTGGAAGTCTCTAGAACAATATTTAGATTTACAGTGAATTTTTAAAAAAAAACATTTTTTCACGTCCGCGCGTTACGAATTCGTGCATCATTTTGTGATAATATTTTTCCGATGTTGCTTTTATCGTTTTACAATGTATTATATATCAAAATGATCGCAATTTCGTGTGCAATTATTTTCCGCTACCATATATCACATTATTTACATATGATAATGATATTTTTTTTCATTTCTGATGGTTGCATACTAAACTTAAGGCAATGACAAAAAAAGGAGCCAAAAATGAACTCTTAATCTTCAAAACTAATCGCGCTGTGATTTTTTGAAAAAATTATTTTTTCCGCTTCCCCGCTCACTCCAAACGTGCCCCGGCATACAGGAGAGGTTTTGATTTTTAGGGCTTCGGCGTAAGAGGGTTAAAAAGGAATTTTCCTATGAATCACACGACCGTATCAAGTAATCAGAGCAGGTTCTCGTAATTTTACGACAATAAGTTATGTTATTATAAGTAGTGGTGGATTACGCCGACTGTACATGCCATAAAAATTAGAATATCAGCCATTTACATTGTTTTTATTCCTTTAGTCCACGTAATATCCTGTATTTACGGACTCACCATTTGTTGTTCGAACTTCCCTATTGAGAAGTCCGGAGTATGGTTCAGTAATTGGCAATAACAAGTTAATTGTCGTAGCATAACTCAGACTCAGTACAGGGCGGATTAGCGCTTACAGATACCTCTATAGTTATAAAAAACATTGATCTGTATCTAGTGTAATTGTAAGATATCCATCAATGGGTATACAAAACATTATCTTACCTCCTGCCAAATAAGGCGTGTTTATCAAAGGAAAATTCTATAAACCTTTTAACATATCAAAATCCGTTTTGAACAAAAAGAGACAGTTAATCAAATAATAACTTATATAGAGGAACCAATCACTTGTCTCATAATTCGTGACATTGTTCAAGCGACCCAACAGAATTCTCCCACACCCGCAGCCACAGTTTGCACGCAAAATCTCGAGACGCATGCACCCTCGAATGTCTTAGTGCGTGTAAAAAGACTTTGCTGGGATCTGAAATTTTAATCCTTCCCGACACTCTGAAATATAACGATTTCCGCAAACAAAGCACTATACAATGTTGACTCACAGCAACAAGTTAATCTAGTGATCCACAAAACCTATATATATTGTGGATATGGAAGTTATAAATATCGCATCTTTTACTGTTGCTAAATTTAATCACGCCCAACCAGTTAGACTATATCTAAAGTAAAATCAGTAAAGTCATTCAAGCAGAGGGGATTCAGCAGAATTTTTTTTATCTTTTATCTGAATACCTAGATGTTTCTCCACTAGCGAGTGATCTCTGGGGGTAAACGGATGTCATTGAATACAAAATACGGTCTAAGGACAAACATAAAGCTATATACGTACCTTCGTATAGACTCCCAATGGAATTTCAAGAGAGATAAATGACGAAGTTGAAAAATGATATTGTTATAATACAATAAAGTTTCATACATACTTACCTGGCAGATATATACATAGCTAAGACTCCGTCGTCCCTGACAGAAATTCAAATTTCGCGCCACTCGCTACCGGTAGGTCAGGTGATCTACCTGCCTGCCCTGGGCGGCAGGACTAGGAACCATCCCCGTTTTCTATCATATTTTCTCTCTTCCACCTGTCTCCTGCGGGGAGGCTGGGTGGGCCATTAATCGTATATATCTGCCAGGTAAGTATGTATGAAACTTTATTGTATTATAACAATATCATTTTCATACAATGAACTTACCTGTCAGATATATACATAGCTGATTGGCACCCTTTGGTGGAGGGTCAGAGACAGCTAATATGGAATAGACAGGTAAACAACATATGTTGTAGGTATAAAAGAAAAACCTTGGTTCCTACCTGATAGGTGGTAGACTTCGTGGCTGTAGCCCGGTAGTCTGCATCACCTCAAGACTTTAGCGAGATATTAGATCTATGGCTAGAGTTCTTGTGGGTCTGTCGATGGTGTAATTGACCGCACTCGGTCCTGCAGGATCTTAAGGAAAAAAAAATGAAATGGGACTGGAATGACTGACCGAAGTCGAGACAAACAAAGGAGGAAGGAGTGCAACAAAACCATCAAGAATGTCCTTAAACCTATTTATTATTTAAGTATCTTACAATATATACAATTGAGTCCGGGCTTAGCAAAAATTACCAATTAAATAAACAGTAACATAATGAAACAAAAGTTTGAAAACAGCAGCAGTCAAAATCAATAATAAGCCTTCAAAACCCACACAAATTACAATCATAATCAAAATAATGTAAAAAGCATCTCAAAATACAGTTACAGGGCTATACACTGCTCAACACCATTATTACAGAGCCATACTGCTCAACACCATTAATACAGAGCCATACTGCTCAACACCATTAATACAGAGCCATACTGCTCAACACCATTAATACAGAGCCATACTGCTCAACACCATTAATACAGAGCCATACTGCTCAACACCATTAATACAGAGCCATACTGCTCAACACCATTAATACAGAGCCATACTGCTCAACACCATTAATACAGAGCCATACTGCTCAACACCATTAATACAGAGCCAGACTGCTCAACACCATTAATACAGAGCCATACTGCTCAACACCTATTTATACAGAGCCATACTGCAACAAACCATATTACAGAGCCATATGCTCAACACCATTTTTATGACAGAGCCATACTGCTCAACACCATTATTACAGAGCCATACTGCTCAACACCATTATTACAGAGCCATACTGCTCAACACCATTATTACAGAGCCATACTGCTCAACCATCCATTACAGAGCCATACTGCTCAACACCATAGTACAGTAGCCATACTGCTCAACACCATTAATTACAGAGCCATACTGCTCCAACACCATTAATACAGGAGAATAATGCTCAACACCATTATTACAGAGCCTACTGCCTCAACACCAATTATTACAGAGCCATACTGCCTTTCAAAACCATTATTTACAAGACAATACTGCCACACCATACTGGCTTCACATTAACGAGCCATACTGCTCCACACACCATTGATTACAGAGCCATACTGCTCAACACCATTATTACAGAGCCATAACCTGAATTCAACACATTAATACAGAAAGCCATACTGCCCTCACGACCATTATTACAGAGCCATGCCTCCAAACAAAAGCCCCTATTAACCATTAGAAAAGATAGGCATATCATAATAAACAAGCAGCATGAATAAATGAACAAACATAACAGGGAGCATAAAATAAAATAAGCATAATACAGCAGCAACATAAATAAAATTATGCAAGTTACTCTGGGAAGCACAGACAATAAAATATCCGTAAAGATAACGTAAAAGTCCCCGCTGTCAAAAAGGATGAACTGAATCAGACGAACTCCGTGAAGACATCGTAACAACAGCCATCAACTGTCAACTGGAACTCAGCCACCAACACAGATGAATCACGGGAGAAACGTTGAAACAGCAACACTGGAAAAGTCCACCGATGACCAGGGTTAAGCCATCACCCATCCTTCTAACTATCAAGGCCAACAGGTAACCAATACCTGCTACTCAAGTAAATGCTCTATGCTGCTAAAGCTGCCGCAACCTGACTCGCTGCTGTGCTAACCCGAACTGTTTCAAAAAAAGAGCGAGCGGCAAAAGTCACCTCGCTCCAATAAAAGCGAAATCACAGGAGGACTGGACAACGACTGAAGAGTCAAACAAGCCTGTTACATAATCAAAACTCAAACATCAAATCACCTTACAATGGGTATAAGAACCGCTTACTCGGCAGAGCCTAAAAGGACTTTGTCAATGGGTACTGGACACTTCTATGCAACAACAACCTTATGAAGGAGCATAACCAATCCCGACCACCTGATCCTAACCACCATGTTAGTATATAGAATTGCTCTGAGTTATCCCCGAACTCATAACAAACAACCCATAACTCGAAACGAAAAACTCATTTATACAAAAATTCTCAAAAAAAAAAAAAAAAAAAAAAATTTTTAAATACTCCCTAAAAGATATCACAAAGAGTTCCTTACTGAACAACAGTGACTGTCCGCCAGTGCAGCACTAAGCCCTCTTTGTCAGCAGGAATCTAGAACATATCTAGTAGAAGGTATGCAAATTCAAGGATTGGTGTTTGCTCCCGTACCCAGTATTGTATCCGCCGATACAAATGGTCCCAGAGAAAAACATTTCTCGTAGGTCACGCGAACGTCTTTAAGATAGTGAGATCAAACTGAATTGCACCTCCAATATGTCGTGTCAATGATTTTCTTTAATGACATATTCTTCTGAAAAGAGAGAGACGTCGCACTGCTCTAACTTCATGGGCTTTTACTCTTAAAAGCGGAAAAGAGTCGTCAGGACAGAACTTGTGAGCATCCGTAATGACGCTCCTAATGAAGAAAGCTAATGCGTTCTTAGACATGATTCTTGTGGGGTCCTTAATCGAACACCAAAGACTTTGTCTAGAGCCTCCCATTTGCTTCTTTCTTTGTAAGAAGAACTTCAAGGCTCTTACCGGGCAAAGAGACCTCTCTGTTTCTCTCCCTACCAGACTCGATAAGCCTTTGATCTCGAATCTCTTGGGCCAGGGATTCGATGGATTTTCATTCTTCGCTAGAAACAGAGTTAAATCAAAGAGCAAAAGGCCGAGTCTTTGTTAAAGCCGACTCATTCTTCTAGGGCATGAAGTTCGCCAACTCTTTTGGCTGTCGCCAAAGATAGGAGAAACAAGCATTTTCTTGTTATATCCCCTGAACGAAGCTACGTGGGGAGGCTCAAATCTGTCCGACGAAAGGAACTTGGAAACTACGTCCAGGTTTCCAGCTGGGTGGAGTTAGTTCCTTCGATTTTGTCGTTTCAAACGATCTAATCAAGTCGTGCAGATCTTTATTGTCAGCAATGTCTAGGCCTCTGTTTCTAAATACTGCCGACAGCATGCTCCTGTATCCTTTGATTGTCGATACAGACAAATGAGAACCCTCTCTCAAGAACAACAGGAAATCGGCGATTTCGGTTATAGAGGTACTGGAGGAGGACAACTTCTTAGACTTGCACCACCTTCTGAATACCTCCCACTTCGACTGATAGACTCGTCTAGTGGAAGCTCTGCGGGCTCTAGCGATAGCGCTTGAAGCTTCGCGAGAAAACCCCCTCGCTCTGACAAGTCTTTCGATAGTTGAAAGGCAGTCAGAGCGAGAGCGGGGAGGTTTTGATGAAACCTCTCGAAGTGTGGCTGTCTGAGAAGATCCATCCTTTTTGGAAGGGATCTTGGGAAGTCTACTGTCCACTCCAGCACCTCTGCAAACCAATCTTGTGCTGGCCAAAACGGGGCTATCAGGGTCATCCTTGTCCCGTTGGACGCTACGAACTTTCTCAACACTTGTCCCAGGATTTTTGAAAGGGGGAAGAAAGTATCACGTCCACATGAGACCAGTCCAGCAGGAAGGGCGTCGACCACAAGAGCTCTTGGGTCTTCCACCACTGAACAAAAGACTTCCAGCCTTTTGGAAAGGAATGTGGCGAACAGATCTACGTGAGAGTGCCCCAAAGATCCCAAAGACTCTGCACACCTCTGAATGAAGAGTCCATTCTGTGTGAAGGACCTGGCTTCTCCTGCTCAGTCTGTCCGCCCTGATGTTTCTCGTCCCCTGAACAAATCTTGTTAGGAGGCGATGTTTCTTTGTGAGGCCCAAATTAGCAGATCTCTTGCTATCTCGTAAAGCGACACATAGTGTGTTCCTCCCTGCTTCCGAATGTAGGACAGGGCTGTAGTGTTGTCCACATTCACTTGGACCACACTGTTCGTCACAAAGGGTCGAAGAACTTTAGCGCTAAGTGAACTGCTAGAAGTTCTTTGCAATTTATGTGCCAGGACACCTGTGCTGTCTTCCAGGTGCCTGACACTTCTCTCGGTCTAGTGTTGCTCCCCAACCCTTCTCCGATGCGTCGGAATACAACACTCGGTTTGGGTTCGGAACTTCCAGAGAAATTCCCTTGTTCTCTTTTAGAGGGGACAACCACCATTGCAGGTGTGGTTTCATTTCCCTTGGAAGGAGAAAATGTCGGAGAGAAGTCCCAGTCTTCCAGTTCCACGATCTCTTTTAGGAAAAAACTGAAGAGGGCGAAGATGTAGTCTTCCTAGAGGAAAGAACTGTTCGATCGAGGAAAGGTGCCTAGTAGGCTTAACTATTCCCAAGCCGAAGTTCGTTCTTTTCCCTAAGAAGAGAGAGACTTTTCCAAGCCTCTCACGATTCTCTCTTGCGAAGGAAATACTCGAAAACCCCGAGAATCCATCTGAATCCCAGATAGACCAAGTTCTGTCTGGGAATCAGCTGTGACTTCTCGAGGTTCACGAGTAAGTCCCAACGCCTTTATCAGGTCTAGGGTCAAAGAAAGGTCCTCCAAACACTGTCTCTCTGTTCTGGCCCTGATGAGCCAATCGTCCAAATATAGAGAGATGTTGACGCCTTTGAGGTGAAGAAACCTCGCCACATTCTTCATCAGGCTTGTGAAGACCTGAGGCGCTGTGGATAGGCCGAAACACAAGGCCCTGAACTGAAAGATCCCTTCCCCCCGTCATGAAAACGGAGGTACTTCTTCGACGAAGGGTGAATCGGGACATGAAAATAGGCGTCCTGGAGATCCAGCGACACCATCCAATCTCCTTGACGTAACGCCGCAAGGACTGAGGCCGAAGTCTCCATAGAGAACTTCTCCTTTCGAACGAACTTGTTCAGAGCGCTGACATCTAGAACTGGTCTCCAGCCCCCCGATGCTTTCGCAACCAGGAAAAGCCGATTGTAAAACCCCGGAGAGTTTTGCTCTAGAACCAGTTCTATAGCTCTTTTGTCCCACATTTGATTCACCATCAGACGAAGAGTATCCCTCAGTACAGGGTCCCCTGTATCTGGCTGACAGTTCCCGCGGAATGGTCGTTAGTGGAGGACTGTCTTGGAAGGGGATAAGATATCCCTTCCTTATTATGGACATGGAAGAGGCGTCTGAGTTTATGAGTGACCAGGCGTCTGCAAATTCGAGAAAGGCCTGGCCCCACTGGTGTTTGGAGGCTGTCTGTCTCACTTCCCTTTCTTAAAGGGACGGAAGGAGCCTTACCTCTCCTCTCAAGATCTCTTCTCTTAGAGGTAGCTCTGGAGAGAGGTCCTCCTCGAAAGGGCTGAACCGTAGAAGTCGGTCCTTTCTTGTCAACAGAAACAGAGTCTCTTCTTCCTTGCAGTTTGCAGGAGAAGATCCTGAGTCGCCTTCTCAGTCAGTGATCGAGAAATGTCCTTCACTAACTGAGAAGGAAACAGGAAGTCAGACATGGGAGCGAAAACCAGGGCTGCTCTCTGTGAGGGAGAAACCGCCTTGGTTAGGAATGAACTAAAAATACTCCTCTTCTTAAGGAGTACTGCTCCGAAAAGAGAGGAGATTTCTCCCGATCTGTCTTGTACCGCCTTGTCATACAAGCAAGAATACTGAGAATGACTTCTGGGTCAAAGACCATCCGAGTCATGAGCTTTCTTAGACATCAACCCCAAGGGAACCAGTCTAGGAAATTAAACACTTCCAAAATATGGAAGAGTCCTTGAGAGATGATCCGTCTCCGAAATAGCCCAAGACACGCGAGCTCCATTCAAAGCGTGTCTCCTTGACGAGTCAACCAAGGTTGAAAAGTCTGCTTCGGCTGCCGCTGGGAGAGAAAGGCCCATGTTCTCCCCAGTTCGGTACCAGAAACCTCTCTTGCCAGAAAGTATGGCTGGAGGCATACAGAAGGTAGTTCTGCCCAGATCCTTCTTAGACAACATCCATTTGTCTAAGGACTGAAGTGCTCTCTTCATAGAGATCGTAGGTCTCATCTTCAAGACCGACGAAGACTTAGGCACAATCGCACTCGAAAACAGTGATCGAGGCGAAGGAGGAGCGGCAGGAGTTAAAGAATCTCCGTATTCTCGTAAAAGAAGGTCAGTCAGAACTTTATAGTTCGAGACTCCTTCCTCTACCCGTCACCCTCCCTCTTCTTCCGAATCTCCTTCTACACCTTGTGGAGAATCGGCCTGAAAAACGAGAGGATCTTCATCCCAACTCTCTCTCTACTGGTGACAAACTCCTACTAGGAGAGGGGCTCATAGAGTGAACGACTCTCTCTCACGTCTAAAAGAAGTCTCGCGTCTGCTTGACTTCTCCCGCCTGAAAAGCTCCTCGCGCTTGGCTGGCGCCTCGCGCTTGTCTGGCGCCTCGCGCTTGGCTGGCGCTTCACGCTTGGCTGGAGCGTGTAGCTTGGCTGGCATCTCGCGCCTGGCTGACGTCTCGCGCTTGTCTGGCGCCTCACGCAACTCCTCGCGCCTGGCTGGCGCCTCGCGCCTGGCTGAATCTTCGCGCTTGGCTGGCGCCTCGCGCTTGGCTGAATCCTCACGCCTAACTGGCGCCTCGCGCCTGGCTGGTGCCTCAGGCCTGAGCGTATCCTGATCTCGAGCAACTCGCTCGGAAAGATCCTGACGTTTGTACGCCTCTTCTTGCCTGGAAGACGTCCTATGTCTGGCGGACGCTTCAGTCTGGCTGGAGAAAGAAGACGAGACTTCTTAATAGGAAGTCTAGCGTCCTTCTTGCGAGGGGGTGGGATCCCCCCTTGAAAGAACTCCACCAAAGAGGCAATCTGCTCTTGAACTGCCAGCAAATCCTCTTGGAAGCCACCCCAGCGTCCTCTTCAATAGAAGAAGCAGGAGAACTCGAAGGAGTGCGATCATCAAATACATCTCTAGGAGGCGTCGAAACCAGCTTAGCCTTCTTGATAGAAGAAGGAGCTTCCTCCGAGAAGCGCTCCGGCTCGAGTCGAACGCTGCGCTCTTTCCAATGCCTTTTCAGTGGCCTAGAAAGATCCGAGTCCTTCCACCCTCGTTTAGTGTGAAGGAGAACCGGACGACGAGAAAACAATCTCGTAGGACGCTTTCTTCTATTTGAGCGGTCCTGAGCAGACTGTAACGAAACAGAACCTGCTGAAGGGACGACCTGACCGTTGGGGATTCCCCACCACCTCCGTACGACTTTCGACTTTTCTACTCCTCTGGGTATGTGAGTTTGGAAGAGGTCTAGGCCTGGGAGCATCGCAGGGACGGTCAGACGCCCCCCTCCACAACACTGGGAACACTCACTTCACTTAGTAATTCACAATCACTAGCCTTACCTTGCATGGCCGCCATCTTTGTCTTCATTTTACGAAAGAGTAGCCTTCAGATTGGCGATTTCAGAGCCGAATCCGAATGCAAAGCCTGTGAGGATTCAGATACAATAGGGAGAATCATATTCATTAATAAAAGGAGAGTTAGACTCAGAAAAAGGCTCAATAGGCCTTGTACTCACACTCTTTTGTGCAGCTCGTCTAATCCTATCCCTCTCTAACTTCTTCAAGTAAGAAGTTAGAGTCTTCCATTCATTAGCATCCAACTTTTCACACTCAATACAGGTGTTAGCCAAAGAACAGTCAAACCCCCTACATTTACGACATACAGTGTGAGGATCAACCGAGGATCAACCGAAGCCTTCGGTATCCTCACCTTGCAGCCTACATTCACACACCACTCTACACTAACACTTGAATCAGACATTCTAATAGAAAAATCAAAAGCAAGTCCAAATCCAGTCCACAGTAGCGAATGCCAAAACAACGATCCAGTACGTCACCAAGAAATCCAATAAAGATGATCAATAAAGTCTTGAAAAGCGAATTCCAGTCAGGAGGTAGTAACAACAATGTTGATACCACCGGCGACAGAGAAAATATGATAGAAAACGGGGATGGTTCCTAGTCCTGCCGCCCAGGGCAGGCAGGTAGATCACCTGACCTACCGGTAGCGAGTGGCGCGAAATTTGAATTTCTGTCGGGGACGACGGAGTCTTAGCTATGTATATATCTGACAGGTAAGTTCATTGTATGAAAAATGTTAGTAATAGAAGTCATTAGGAAATCAAATAGCCCATATAATTTTTCCCTTAATCGTCATGCCAAAAAAGATCGGATTTGGCGTATCGGCGTAGATTTCTGTCGCTTAAACAAGAAAACGATTCCCGATCGTTTCCAGTGCCATGTACCGATGATATCTTATCTTTGTTTGGTCAGAATAAATTTTTCACCAGCTTGGACTTACTTAAAGGCTTTCACCAGATACCATTAGCTAAGTGAGTGTACCTCATACACCGCCTTCAGCACACTCAGGGGACATTATCAATTTTTATGTACGCCTTCAGTTTACGTTACGCCCCAATTACATTCACCAGAATGATTAATATAGTGTTTGGAGACTTTTTAAGGGATACCCTACATGCCTATATGGTAGGTCTTGTAATCTTTTTTAATACCTTAGAAGTACATTCGCATAAAATAGAGCTAGTGCTACAGAGACAAAGACAAATAATCTCAGAGTAAAATATCTAAATGTGAGTTTTAAAAACCGATCATGTTTATTTAGGTTTCATGTGTCTAGTCAAGGTCTTAAAGTAGTCCATGGTAAGGTGTCAGCTATTCATAACTTTCCGGTACCTATCAACGTAAAAGGGGGATACAGCACTTTTGCGCTGTAGTGGGTATTACTATCGTAAGTTTATATGTAACTCGTCAATCACAGCAGCTCCTTTAACAGATGTTACGAAGAGGGGCGTAGATTTATTATGGTCTGAAAAGCATCAACAGGGGTTCGATATCTTAAAATTGAAATTATGCAGCTCACCTATCTTAAAAATCCCTGATTTAAATAAGGAATTTTTTTTTTATTGCAACAGACGCCTCAGACCAAGGGGTAAGAGGGGTACTACTTCAGCAATATGATAAACAGTTCTTTCCTATAGCTTTTTATTCACTTAAACTAAAGCCCTCTGAAAGAAAATATGCACTAATAGGCAAGGAAGGGCTAGGTATTGTTAACTCACTAGTACATTTTAAGTTCATAATCTACGGCTATCCTGTTAAAGTCCTTACTGACCATAAGTTCCTTACCAAGTTTTTCAAAGGCTTTAATCAGTCCCAAAGGAACTCGGCGGCATATGATCATTCAGGTCTTTGGAGCCAAGATAAGATATCTACCTGGGAAAGCAAATATCATAGCTGACGCATTATCCCGCAATCCCGCACCATCCTGCAAGGAACCATTAGTTGGACTAAAAGATATAGAAACATCCGTGCCCATTGTTAAAACCGTACCTGTACAAGAAAATTCATTAACCCAAGAGATCGTAAACATTGAATACCTGGGTTGGAGCGCTAAACTGTTACAAACTGAACAAAACAAAGGTCAGCAGCTAAGCAAAACAATAAACACTTTGAACGGAAACCCTAAAGCAAAAGTATATTTAAAGTATGTGTAGCAGAATTATGTAATCAAATGTAATATTATATGTAGGTCCGTGACGAGGAAAACCCGAAGAACACAACAGGTGACTAATGACCAGGTAATAGTAATAATCTCTTTCATACCAATCGTCTTTAAACTGGTTGCATTCCAATCCATTACATGGTCATCCAGGGTTCTCTATTATGTCACAGAAAGCCAAATCACTATTTTACTGGCCTACAATGCTTACAGTTATAAAAAGCACACAACTAATTGTAACATGTATCATGAAAACAAGGGACACACTAAGACACCTGTCAGTTTAGGGGCCTATCCCGTACCAAATCAATCCTTGAAAGAATACACATAGAATTATTAACAGAGTTACGAGTCTGATAGAGGAAATAAACACCTCTTAATAGTTGCCTTGACACGTTATATAGAATTAATAGCACTAAAAGACAAACACCGCAATTGAGTGCGCTAGGAATATTTATGAGTGCTCCATCAGTAAACATGGAATTCAACACATGATAATCTCTGACTCGGATGGTGTAAATCAATAACAATTTCCTTAACTCGTTGTGTGAATTCCTTTCCATTAAGAAAACCAATACCATATTTTATCACCCAGAGTCAATCAGTTTGGTGGAACGGATAAATAAGAAAGTGTCAATCCTACGAGTTACACTCGTGATATTGGATCCGAACTGGATTATAACGGTTCTCGCAGTTTTAAATACCTTTATCATTCATATCTTGTATCTATACAAATGATACCACAAGTAGCCTTATACGGTATGCCGCTAGAACACTGTTCCACATATTCAGGCCAACCATTAATTTATCAAATAAAAAAAAAAGTATGCATACAAGTGGAGTCTATATAATATACTCCGTAAGAAGTTGGAAGGGTTACCAATTATAATAAAAAAGGAATCACGATAAAATCAATAAGCAAAACGTAACCATATGCAGTAAGTGTTTATAAAATATCCAAATATATATGCGTAAAAATTTGAACGCTTTAGTTTAGTAGTCCATTCAGTATTCTAGGGATATTAACGACAAATAAGCTAAAAGTTCAAACACATATCAAAACCTACTGGCATATTGTCTGTTCCGGTGGTTTATATTCATAGTCAATGGGAAAAAAAAAAAATTAAAGTCAGGAAGTCTAGAAGTGAAAATGTATATCTATGTGAATAATCCTATATGGATCTTACAGGGTAAATAATATATATAAAATTTGTATGGAAACCTTTTTCATTAGTTTGAATAAGGAATATCTAATTTAACATAAGTAATTACATATATCTTACAATCTTGCAGGTTTCCAACGTGAAACTAATATTATATTGTTCAATTTTGGTACTGTTTTTCAGACATTCTTCTCGTGTGGGTGGAGTATTAAAACAAAAAATATCCAATTTATACATGGCTATCATTTGAAAGTACTAACGTCGTATTTATTACAGCGAGTAACGTAACTCTTAAGCTGGATGAGCGCAGCCTCCTGCCTTGCGCGTGTTGCTGAATCATCGTATAAATCGCACATGCATCACTGTTCCTTTTAACCCCAATAATCCGCTTGCACAGGCTTCATCTGTAGTGTGTGTTGTCTCGTGCTTATCAAAAGAAGTTAGCTGGAGAGAGGAATGCTTAGCTCAAGAACTTCACATGTGGTTCATGGGTCACGGTGACATACATAGCCGTAACCTATTCTTATCCGTGGTGATCAATGCAAGTTTAGTTAAGGAACCGCAATAGTTTTAAAATTAATGAACAAAATAAGCAAATAGAATTTCTATAACATCAAAATGAATTAATTTTTCTGAACCTCATGGGACAATTAGTCAATAAATCAGCTTATGACATTGGTAAACGGACACTTAGAAGTATCAGGTCATGGGCATGAAAATTTACTTGCAACACTAGCATATTACAATTCAAGTAGATAACATTCATGGGAAAATGTCACATTTTTTTGAAAAACCCAAAGTTATATAGAAATTAGTTACATAGTGGGTTCTTTCGTTGCATCTCCTGCCTATTAAAGTTTTAAAAATTAACCTCTGAGGATGCACGCGAGAAAATTGAATATGAACCTTTTGTTAGGGGCACATAGGATCGGATTTTATCACAGCTTAATTTCAGTAAGCGTAGAGAATTACAGAATCATGATTAATATTCTCTTTGACTCTTATGTTGCCTGGCAATCTTACAAATAGCTCCATTTCACACTTCTTTGTCTAGTAACTTACTACCAGTAATATCGAATTTTCTTTGGGATTCGTATTGATATCTGTTAATATGGATATTTTTACGGTCGTCAGAGACCTGGATAGGTTCACTCATTGTTATAATGCCACGGATAAAAGTGTTTGTACAGCCGACTCCTTTGAATTCCATAAAATATCAGCGAATCATGTGGGTTAAGTCTAGTCTTTAACGGCTTTCTCCCTCCCATAATTGGATGTTGTCTGAATTTACTTTGCCTTTGTGACAAGTATAATTTCACTTACATGCTGATTAACGGAACATGGTTACACCCTGCAGTACAAGAGTTTCACATCGCATGCCTGGACAGATCGTCTACAACTTCAAAATCCATTCGTCGCTGCGGACGACTGCAGTGAAGTAACAACCGCCTACAATGTGAAGGGAATAAGCACCATCATAAGTGAACAAGCTTATTTCGTGGACTTCTTGGACCGACACCCGTATCCTGTCGTTAATCTCGTTTTTAATGCAGAATGCTCCAGCGGTTTTCGAAATTGACTACAAAGGGACATACTTCCGACAATTACGACCGAGGAGGTATTCAATTCTATGTTTGCTGGCACAGGACTCGTGCTGGGGATGATTTTATTCATTGTGAACGTATTCGTATGGCATAGGATGCAGAGGACAAGTATGGGAGCAAAATAGAACGTCGGACCCTGCCCAGGCAATTTCCCCTTGTTTTTAACCATTTGGAATTGGCCATTTCATTTGGCTATGGGTGGTTGTCTGGAACTGTGTAATGGACGAAAAGTAGTTTGAAATGCTAGTTAGATGTGTAGTGGGTACATCCTTGGCCATGTATCCCATATATAAAGTATCAGTAAATAACAGAATCGAAATATATCTGTGCGTGTACGCACTAGGAATCTATTTAAAGTGCACATATATTGATCATAATTATATGTATCAATATATATATGTATAAATAAATCAGGTAGCCAATAATCAATCTGTTACCTTTTATCTTACCAAAAACTGCAGTTAGTATATGGGTTAATGAATCAGTTAGTATTTGAGTTAAAATATCAATTACTATATCAGTTAGTATATGGGGTAATGAATCAGTTAGTATACGAGTTAAAATATCAATTACTATATCAGTTAGTATATGAGATAAAATATCAATTACTATATCAGTTAGTATATCAGTTAAAATATCATATCAGTTAAAATATCAGTTAATATATCAGTTAATATATGATTTTTATCAGTTAAAATATGATTTTTATCATTATGTTGACTCTTTATGTTATCGATGCAATGCATCAGTTTAGTACATTAGTATTTTCTGTAGCATATGTATCTTAAATGTGTGTTCAGATTTTGCATAACATAATGTAAAAGAGAGATTAACTTTGTCCATTCGAAACTAGGATTGTTTCCCTATTATGTCAACGCCTTGCGATAAGAGACCTCGAGGTCTTCGCTGTGTTTTGGGAATTCTGTCATCACGTCTGATAGGGACTTTTGCTTGAGTCTGTTTTGATCGGGTATGTGTCTTTGTTGAACTAGTACATACATAAATGTATACTCGTCTCGTACGCGTATGTCTTTGCTGAAAACTACGTGCAGATTTCACTGTTTATCTATAAAGTTGCATCACATTAGAAGCTTCTAGAAAGAATTATTGCCCAAAACGTTTTTTGTCATCTCCACTGTCCAGCTTTCGTAAGGAAGAGAATTTTCATTACATCTCAGAACCGCGTTCCGTTCAGACATCTCTCTCTCTCTCTCTCTCTCTCTCTCTCTCTCTCTCTCTCTCTCTCTCTCTCTCTCTCTCCCGACATACTTCAGATTATATTAATGTAATAATTTCATACTAAATGGTCACTCGTAACTTTTAGA
>NC_061102.1:57668241-57676578 GCF_015104395.2 Macrobrachium nipponense | reverse complement strand
TATATTCATTTTCATATCTTTATTAATTTGTTTTTTTTAATAAAAACCAGTTATCGAAATAAGGGCAAAAATTCTTAAAATACTTCATTTATACCGTTTTTCCACTTTTTTACCGAATTTTTATGTTGATTTTTGAAACAAAAAATAGCCAAAATAAAAAAAGAAATATACTCAATAATATTGTGCACAATGTTATAGATGTATTTTTTAAACATTTTACTTTCTTATTTTAGGCGATTTTTAAAATAATTTTTGAAATAAAAATCTGTCATCAAAAAGAGGGAAAAACTATCAAAGTTAGTGAATTCAAATTGATTTTTTAACTGATTTTAATTTTAAATAAGCTAAAAAATATATTTAAAGTAAGATGCAATATTCTTGTTAGATTTGCTCTTGTTTTGAGGCCTATTTTCTGTTTCAAATATCACTTTAATAATTGCATAAGTATTGGATAATGAATATAAAAAAGAAACAGCTAAATAATAAATAATTTCCAATATGATATGTTTAGGACTTTTTCCTTCTTTTTCATGACTGACTTATATTTAAAAAATCATTTGGAAAGTCGCCTAAAACTAGGACAATATATCAATTATTGCACAAAATATTTGAGAGTCTTATTCAATGGTTGTTGGCAGTTTTCTTGTTCAAAAACCCATCATAAAAATCGCCTAAAAAATAAAATTAAATAGAGAAATAATAAAAGATTTTTTAAAAAATCATTTAAATATATTTCAATTTTAGTACGTAATTTTTTTGAAATTTTCTTATATTTTTTATGACTAATTTTTGTTTCAAAAATCACTCAAAAATCGGTTAAAATTTTCTTATGTTTTTGATGACAGATTTCTATTTCAAAAATAATTTTTAAAAGTATTTTAATTTTTGTGCAATATGTTTGAGAGTTTGTTCCTCTTTTTGATGGATGATTTTTGTTTCAAAAATCATTCAGAAAATTGGGTAAAAAATGATAATGTATTTAAAATTAAAATCAGTTAAAAAATTAATTTGAATTCACTAACTTTGATAGCTTTTCCCTCTTTTTGATGACTGATTTTTATTTCAAAAATTATTTTAAAAATCGCCTAGAGATAGAACGTAAAATGTATAAAAGATACATCTCTAATTTGTGCACAATATTATTGAGAATATTTCCTTTTTTATTTTGGATATTTTATTGTTTCAAAAATCAATATAAAAATTCACTAAAAAAAGGGGGGGGGAACGGAATACATGCAGTATTTTAAGAATTTTCACCCTTATTTCGATGGCTGATTTTTATTTTTAAAATTTAAAATTAAGTTTTTAATAAAAATTATGAAAATGAATATAAGCACTTAAATTTAGACAAAATCGAAAATCATTTATCAAAAAGATGCCAAAAAATAAAAATATTGTTAAAACAAATTCAAATAAGGTTTTTAGTTTCATTTTTTGTCCTTTTTTATTCGATTTTCATAATTAGTTGTCAAAATGGGGTGAAAAAATCCCAAAAATTTTAGTTCATAATTATTTTTTTTAAACCGTTCTTTTATGTTATATTCATTGTCCTGATTTAGGTAATTTTCGAAATGATTATGGAAACAGAAGTCAGAATTAAATCAAATGCAAAATTATCATAAATGTTGAGTTTTTTCCTCCTTTTTAGGTGATTTTTAAAATGATTCTTGGCACAAAAATCTTGCATCAAAAGATGAAAACAAACTCTCAAAAATTGTGTACCAAAATTGAAACTTTTTTTTTCAAATGTATGTGGTTTTTTAAAAGATTTTTTAAACAAAAATCACACATATAAAGAAGGACTAAGCTTTTTTTTCAGTTTAATTTTGTTTTTAGCATTTTTATGATGAATTTTGAAACAAAAAGACAAAAACCTAAAAATATTGTGCAAAAACTGGAATATTTATTAAAACTTTTTATGCTATATTTCTTGTCCCATTTTTAGGCGATTTTATAATTGTATTTAAAAAAAAATAAGTCATAAAAATGAGTGTACAATCCAAAAATTAAATAATTATCTTAATATGTCTATTTGAAATTCATTCCTCTTTGTGATGGATGATTTTTGCTTCGAAAATCATTTAGAAAATTTGCTAAAATTAGGACAATGAACTTCAAATTAAAAGCAGTTTGTAAAAGGTTTAATTTGAATCTAATATTTTTAAATTTTGCCTGATTTTTGATGACTGATTTTTATTTCGAAAATTATTTAAAAAAACACCTGAAATTCGGGCAATAAATTTTTGCATAATATTTTTGGGAGTTTTTACCTCCTTTATTTTGGTGGATTTTGGTATCAAAAATAAACATAAGAATAGCCTGAAAAAGGGGGGTGGGGGAAGAAAACGATTTTTTTATCTTTCAATTTAAATACAATATTTTTGACTGTCACCAAATAAGAGGGCAAAACTCCCAAAAAGGGAGCCAATAAGCCCAAAGATATTGCATTTAAAATTACATATTTTTAGAGCTTTTCTCTGTTTCATTTTTGAACTATTTTTTAGAGAATTTTTATAATGATTAATTGAAACAGAAAACAACCACCAAAGTAGGTGGTAAAATTTGAATATTTTTTATTAATTTTCATGTTACATTAATCAATCTACTAAAAAATTTAGGCAATTTTCTAATTGATTTTTTAATAAAAATTAGTCACCAAAGAGATGGTAAAACTCCCAAACAAAAATGTATAAAAAAAAAAATGAAAAAAAATCTTTAAGATTTTGACCTAAAATTGAAATATTGTTTTAAACTCTTGAGTTACATTTATTTTCATATATTTATGCGGTTTTTAAAAGCCTTTTGAGACAAAAAAATAACTCATCAGATAGAGGTCATAATCTAAAAAAAATACTGTATTTAATTTGGAATATTTTTAAATGTTTTTCTTTCACTAATTTTTTAGCTTGTTTTTCTAATTAATTTTTATCAACAAACAGCCTTAACAAAGGGGGAAAAATAAAAAATTGATATGTTTTAAATTTTATTTGCTATTCATTGCCCTATTTTAGGCCTCATTTGAAAATCTCATAAATTTTGACAATTAATGTACCATAAAAATTTTAATCAAATATATTTTAATTCAAATAAACTATTTAAATTAAAATATTGTATGTAAATTGAAATATTCAAAGCTTTTTTATGTATATTTTTTGTCTTTTTATAATTCTAATACACTATGTGTGATAAAATGTTGTATCTAAATTGAAATCATTTTTGAAGCGTTTCAGGTCTCATATTTTGTCCATTTTTTTTATTCAAATACACTATTTATGGTAAAATTGAAATATTTTTGAAGCTTTCTTAGGTTACTTTTTTAAGCAATTTTTGTGATAGTTTTTTAAACAAAAATCCGCCAATAAAAAGAGGAAAAACTCAAAAATACTATGCAAAAATTGAAATTATTTTAAAACTTTCATTGTCCCCTTCTTGGGCTTGTTTTTGCATGATATTCGGTATCAAATTAAGACATAAAAAAGAAGGCAAAACTCCCAAAATATTGTATCCAAACTATTATTTTTAAACTCTGTTTGTTTTAAATTCATTGTGTTATTTTTATACGATATTTTAAATGATTAAAAAAAATATAATAAAAAAAACAAAACAAAAACTTCAAAATTTTGTTATAATAATTTCTGAAATGAAAATCAGTCATCAAAAAGTGGGGAAGAATCCTTTAAATATTATATTCAAATCAAATTACTTTCTGAACTGTAGCCGTTTTTTAAAACAATCATTTTAATAAAAGTATATAAAAAACTAAAAGTTTCGAAAATTTGGTAGTAAAATTGTATTTTTTTTAACTTTTTATGTTACATTCATGATCCTTTTTAAAGAAATTTTTGAAAGGGCAAGAAACCCATTTAAACTGAAATTTTTTTAAGCTTTTTTCTGTTTTAGATTTTTACTTTTTTAAGAGGATTTTTATAATGACTGAAACAGAAAACCGCTAAGATGAAGAGAAATATTTTGCAAAAAATTTATATATTTAAAACCATTTTATGGTAAATTTATTGCCTTATTTTTAGCCGATTTTTTAAATGATTCTTCAAAGACAAATCAATGTTTAAAAAATCTTAAAAGTTTCGTATATGAATTGAAATGTGATTTAAAATTTTTTATATTATATTCGTTGTTATTTTTTATTTCTTTAATGAATTTTGAACCAAAAATCACCTTTTCAGGCTATTCCTAAATTGATTTTTGATACAAAAAATTGACAAAATAAAGGAGGTAAAAAATCTCAAAAATATTGTGGAAAAAATTTATATATATCCTAAATGATTTTAAGTTACATTTATCGCCCGAATTTTAGGTTAGTTTTGAAATAATTTTTGAAATAAAATCAGTTATTAAACACCAGGCAAAACATTAAAAATATTGTATTCAAATTAAATCTTTTATAAAATGCTTTTAATTCCAAGTTCCTTCACCTTTTTTTAGCCAATTTTCTAAATGAATTTTGAAGCAAAAATCGTCCATCAAAAAGAGGAATGACTTTCAAATAAACATGTTAAAATAATTATTCAATTTTTTGAATGTACACTCTTTTTGGGAGAATGAATGTAGCATAAAAAGTTTTAAGAAATATTTCAGTTTGTGCACAGTATTTTTGAGGTTTTTGCCTTTTTGGTGGCCAAACTTTGTTTCAAAAATCATTATAAAAATGAAAAAAACAAAATGAAACTGAATATATATCGATTTACATTAAATATTTGGCGCATTTCATCCTGCTTTAGATGGGTGATTTTTATTTAAAAAATATTTTAAAAAACAATTTATGTCAATAAGAGTGATATTAAGAACTTTAAACAAAAAGTTTCAATTTTGGTACACAATGTTTGAGTTTATTTACATCTTCTGATGCCAGATTTTTGTGTCTAAATTCATTATAAAAATCCACTTAAAAGAAGACTAAAAACATTTATTATAGTTTTGGAATCGTTTCAAAACAAGAAATAAAAATGAATAACAAATAAAATAAATAAATACAAAAATAAATAGATAATGATGAATAAATAATTAAAAGAATAAATAATTGAAAAATAAATTAATTAATTAATTAATAAAAATAAAAAAATAGATAAATAACAACTAGATAAATAGATAAAAATAAATAATTAAATAAATATAAACAAATAGATAAATAAATAACAACTATAAATAAAAACAAATAAATACAAATAAATAAATTAAAATTAAAAAATAAAAGTAAATAAATAAATAAGAAAAATGAATAAAAATGAATAGTAAAAATGAAACAATAATGATAAATAAACAAAAGTAAACAAATAAAATAAATAAATATATAAAACTAGATAAATAAACCAAAAAATAAAAATTTAGAATTAAATAAATAAAAATAGATAAATAAATAAATAAATAATAAATAAATAAATAAAAAAAATAAAGATGAATAAATAAATAAATAAATAGGGAATAAAATAAAAATGAATAAATAAAAATGAATCAATATATATAAAAAAAATGATTAAAAATAATAGATAAATAATTAAAAATAAATAAATAAGATATTTATTTAAACAAATAAATAAATTTAAAAAATGGAAAATAAAAATAAATAAATAAAAAAATATATCAAAATAGATAAATAGTAAAAATAAATAAATAAATGAAATTTTAAAAATGAATTTAAAATAAATAAATGAATAAATAAATTAAAATAAATAAATAAATAAAAATAAATGAATAAAATGAATAAATAATTAAAATTAATTAAATAAATAGATAAATAAATAAATAAAATGAAAACAAATGAATAAATAGATAAATAAAAATTATTAAGTATAAATAAATATAAAATAATATAAGTAACTAATATTTAGAATAAATAAATGAATAAAAATAATAAAAGTTTAAATAAAAAAATACCTACATAAAAATTTAAAAATAAAAATAAAATATAAAAATAAAAAAAAAAAATAAATAAATACAAGAAAAAATAATTGAAAAATTAACAAATAAAAATAAAAAAAATAAAAAAAATATAAATAAATAAAAGAAATAAATAAATAAAAATAAATAAATAGATATAAATATGTATATAATTAAAAAGTAATAAATAAAAAAATAAATAGATATAATAAATAAATAAAGCTAGATAAATAATAAATAAATAAAAAAAGTAAAATAAATGAAAAAATAAAAAATTTAAATCAATAAAAAAATTTTAAAAATTAAATAAATAAAATAATATGAATAAATGAATAAAAAATTAATAATAAAATAATCTAATAGTTAATGACAATACATAAATAAGTAAATAAAAATGAATAATAAATAGATAAAAAGATAACTACAATATAACCAAGAAGTAAAATAAAAAATCAAAAATTAAAATTAAACTAAATAAAAATTAAAGAAAAATAAAGAAAAAATAAAATAAAAATTAAAATGAAAAAATAAAAAAAGTAAATAAAAAATCAATAAATAAAAATAAACCAAATAAATAAAAAAAAGAAAAATTAAAGAAATAAAATAAAAATAAAATGAAATAAAAAAATAAATAAAAAATAAAAAATAAAATAAAAAACAAATGAAAAAGAAAATAAAATAAAATAAAAAATAAAAAAAGAAAAATAATCAAACTAAAAAAAAAATAAAATAAATAAAAAATAAATCCAGATAAATAAATGAAAAAAAAATAAATAAAGTAAATAAATTAAAAATTTAAATAAAATAAATATAAATAAAAATAAATAAAAAATAAAAATAAAAATTCTGGAAAATCAACAAATAAATAAATAAAAAAAAATAAAATAAAATCAAAAATAAAAAATAAATAGAATAAATAAATAAAATAAAAAAAAAAAATTATAGAATTTTAAAAATAAATTAAAATAAATAAATAGAATAAAAAAAATATAAAACAAATGGAATATGAAAAATCGAAAAAAATAAAAATATGCAATTAAAATAAACATCAAAAAATTTAAAACAAAAAATTAATAAAAATAAAAAATAAATTAAAAGATAATCAAAATAAATAACGTAAATTAAATAAGGAAAATATATAATAATATAAAGATAAATATTTAGAAATAAATAAGCAAATAAATAAAAATAAACGTTAATATAGTAGCTAAAAAAATAAAAAAATTATAAAAATAAAGAAAAATAAATAAATCATTACAAAAAAATAATTGAAAATTTAAATAAAATAAACACAAATAAAAAACGAAATAAATAAATGGAAAATAAAAATAAATAAAAAATAATAAAGGAAATATAAATAAGTATTTGTAATAAAAGTAAAAAAATTAAATTAAAAAAAAATAAAAAAAAATAAATAAATAAATATAAATAAATAAAAAAGAAGTAAATATAAAAAAATTTAAATCAATAAAAAATTAAAATAAAAAAAATTAAATAATAATAAGAATAAACGAATAAAAATAAATAAATAAATAAAAATAATCGAATAATAAATGACAATAAATAAATAAATAAAAATAATGAACAAAATAATTATAATTAAAAATAAGCAAATAGAAAATCAATTAAAATAAATAAATAAATAAATAAATAATAATAAAAAAATGATAAAAATAAAAATAAATAAATAGATTAAAATTAATTAATGATAAAAGAAATAAAATTAAATAAATAAATAAAATAACAACTATAAATAAATAAAAAAATCCAAAATAAATAAATGAAAATAAAAAAATATTAAAGTAAATAAATAAATAAAAAAAAAATTATAAAAAAAATATATAAATAAAAGTAAATCTGGAAATCAAAATAATTGAATAAATAAAAATAAATAAATAATAAAAATAAAAATATAAAAAATAAATAAAAATAGAAAATAAAAATAATAAATAAAATACATAAAAATAAATAAATACAAATGAAAAAATAATAAAAATAAATAGTAAATTAATAAATGAAAATTATTAAGTATAAAGAAATATCTAATAATATAAGAAATTAATATTCAAAAATAAATAAATGAATAAAAATAATAAAAGTATAAATGAAAAAAATAGCTAAATAAACATGAAAAAATAAAAAATAAGTAAATCAATGCAAGAATATAAATGGAAATGAAAAAATAAAGAAAAATAAATAAATCTAAATAAAAAAATAAATAAATATATATAAATAAGTATGTAATTAAAAGTAAATAAATAAATAGATTTATTAATAAATATAAATAAATAAATAAAAAAGAAGTAAATAAATAAATAAAATAAATCAATAAAAAATTGAAAAATCAAAATAAAAAAATAAATAATAAGAATATTTGAATCAATAAAAATTAATAAAAATAAATAAATAAAAATAATCAAATAATGAATGACAATAAATAAA
>NC_061102.1:57660741-57663241 GCF_015104395.2 Macrobrachium nipponense | reverse complement strand
GAATATATAAAGAAATAAATAGAAGTAAATAAAAATAGGAAAAATAAATAAAAATAAATTAACAAAAACAAATAAATAAATTGAAATAGATAAATAAAAATAAATTAATAAATAAGAAATAAATGAATAAATAAATAAATTAATTAATTAAAACAAATACAGTGATATATAAATGAAATAATAAATAAAAATAAATCGATAAAAACTAATCCCCACAATGAATTAAATAAATAAATAAATAAATAAATAATTTTTTTAAATAAAAAATAAGAAAAATTAATAAACAAAAATAAATAAATTAAAAAAATATAAATAATATATTAAAATGTATAATATAAAAAATATGTAATAACTACAATAAAAAATATTTAAAAATAGCATGAATAAAAACTAAATAAAGTAACTAAATAAAAATAAATAAACTAAATAAGAAGAAACTGATGAAACCTGAAAAAATAAATAAAATAGATACCCAAAAAGAAATAAATCGAAATAATTAATAAGAAGAAATAAAATCAAAATTAAAATAAATAAATAAATAAATAAACTGAAATTTTAAAATTTCGAAAAATGAATAGATAAAAATATATACGATAAATAAGATAAAAATTAAAATAAATAAAAGGATAAATAGATAAAAATAAATAAAAAGATAAACAAATAAATATATAAATAAATAAATAAAGGATTTATAAAAATTAAATACAAAAAAAAATTAATTAAACAAACAAAAATAGATAATATAAATAAATAAATAAAATAAATAAAAAAAATGAATAAGTACAAATACTTATATAATAATTAGAGTGAAAAATATTAAAAAATAAATGTGAATATAATTAATAAAAGGAATAAATAAAACCAAAAAAATAATATATCTTATATATATATGATATATAAAATAATATATATTATATATATATAGATATATATATATATATATATATATATATATATTATAAAATATATATATATATAGAGGATATATATATATATATATATAGATATATATATATATATATATATGTAGATAGATAAATAAATAAATAATAAATAAAAATAAGTCAATAAATAAATAAATAAAAAAATGAAAAAAATAAAAAATGAAGAAATAAATAAAAATTATAAAAAAATGAATAAGGAATAAATAAATAAAAATAAATAAATAATAAATAAAAAATATAAAAATATATAAAAAATACATATAAAACAAGTATAAATAGGAATCAATGAAACAACAATAAATAAAATGAATAAAAATAAAAATAAGAAATAAATAATCAAATAAAAATCAATAAATAAATAGATATTATAAACAAATTGAACAAATGAACAAAAAAGTAAATAAATCAATAAATTAAATGAATAAAAATAACAAAAATAAAAATAAATAATTTATTTTTTTATATATTTTATTCTTTTTATTTATTTTTATTATTTATTTTTATTCATTTTTATTTATTTCCTTTTTATTTATTTATTTATTTCATTTTATTCATTTTTATTTATCTATTTATTTTTATTTATTTTGATCTATTTTTTTATTTATTTTTTTTTTATTTATTTATTTATATATTTATTTAGTTCTATTTTTTTATTTTTTTATTTCTATTTTTTCACTTTATTTAGATATTTTATTTATTTAATTTTATATATTTAATTCATTTTATTTTTATTTTTGATTTTTAGTTTATTTTTATTTATTTATTTTTTATTATTTTTATTTATTTCTATTTATTTATTTATTTTTTAATTTATTTTTATTTATTTTTTTAATTAAATTTAATTTTTATTTTTTTTTATTTTTAATAATTAAAGTTATTTGGTATATATTTATTTATTTATTTTTATTTTTTATTTATTCATTTATTTTATTTTTATTTTTTATTTATTTTATTTATTTATCTATATTTATTTTATTTTATTTTATTTTTATTTATTTTTTATTTATTATTTTTATTTTTCTTTATTTTTTTTTAATTTATTTTTTATTTATTTTTAATTTAATAATTTAAATTTTTAATTGTTATTTATTTTATTTTGTTTAATTTTTTTATTTATTTCTTTATTTATTTTATCATTTTTTATTTTTATTTCATTCATTTTATTTTTTTATTTTTGATTCTTTTATTTATTTTTTGTTTATTTTATGTTTATTATTTTTATTTATTTATTTTTTATTTATTTATTTTTATTTATTATATTTTCTATTTATTTTTTATTTTATTTATTTTTATTTATTCTTTTATTTTTCTTTTTAATTTTTATTTATTTTTATTTTATTTATATTTATTTTTATCATTTAATTTATTTTTATTTTGTTTTAATTTATTTTTATTTATTTTTTATCTTAATTTTTATTTATTTATTTATTTTATTTTTATTTATTTTTTAATTTTTATTTTTTATTTTTTGTTATTTTAATTTTATTTATAGTTTTAATTTATTTATTTAATTTAATTTTTAATTTTAATTTTTTATTTATTTATTATTTATGTAT